>NW_028274813.1:79207500-79417500 GCF_037043125.1 Eumetopias jubatus
AGAGAGCTCAGGTTCCTCTTGAGGACCTATATTTGTTCTACACGGAATACCAAGTATCTTGAAATTTTAATTGCTGATATTTGAATCTGAGGGAGATCTAGGAGGGAGGAGGAGATACCAATGGAAAACTTGAGTTATTCGTAGAAGTATGATCCATTAATCTAGAACAGTTCAGTTCACTTTTGAAAATCATAGGAATAATGCCAGAGAAAGAGTAGGCTGGCAATTATGATCCCGAACTAGCCAAGTTTATATCACGGTTCCACCAATAACTAGGAGTGGGACTTTGGGGAAATTATTTAAATTCCTCATGCTTTGGGGTGCCTGGGTGGGTCATTCGGTTAAGCGTCTGCCTTTGGCTCAGGTCAGGATCCCAGGGTCCTGGGATCACACCCCAGATCAGGCTCCTTGCTCAGTGGGGAGTCTGCTTCTCCCTCTGCCTCTCCCCCCTCCACTTGGGGAGAAAGTCTCCACTCGCTCACTCTCCCTCTCTCTCAAATAAATAAATAAAATCTTTAAATTCCTCATGCCTTAATTTCTTTGTTTCTAAGATGGGGATAGCCACCTTGTAGGTATATTCTGAGAATTCAGTGAGTTAATACATGTGAAGAGTTTAGAATGGTTCCATGGTAAGCACTCAGTAAATGTTAGCTGTTATTCCTTTTTAGAAGTGGAAACTTGCTATAGGGTAGACTGAGTGACCCCACCCCGTCTTCCTGAATACTCAGCTGACTTTGTACAGATGTTAAACTAGTGTTTCTGAAACTTTAGAAATTTGGGTACGTTTACAGTTTTCCCTATCTACCATTGTGCCACATGTACTAATAATAAATATACTATTTTTGCTTGAAAATTTTTTAAAGTATCATTTAATTAATTCTATTTTTAAAAGGAAATTATAATTTCACCTTACATTATAAACTAGAATTTCTTGCCATAAAAAGAAAGTACTTATAAAAATAATACATAACTGCTAAAGAAAAAAATGTTTTGTGTGCTCAGAAAGTCACTTCATGTGCCTATGCCCGCGTTAAGCACTCTTCTCTTTAGGAGACGTGGCATTAGATGTTATCAGTATTTAAAGACCCATTGTGTCCTACATCCTCTTAGTCTACATTTTCTGAAAACAATATATATATTTTTAAATTTTTTTTGAAGACGTATTCATCTATAATGAGAAAAGTTCAAATTAAGTCGAATCCATTTGACTACCTACATTAGGGAATATAGGCAGGACTTGGATTTTGACTAGTTTATTGGCAATTCATTCAGCAATTTGTTGAGTAACTATTTTGTGCAGAGCAACCTTGAGGTGATAACAGAAATATGTCTGCTGGTAAGCAGCTTGCCGAATATCCTGACACAAACAGTTCCTTAGTCTTCCATGTGAACCATTCTCAAAAGGGGTAATATCGCATTAGCAGACATACAGTATACCTATGGCATTAAAATTTCATGGGGGGAAATTAGGAAAAAATGTCTAAAAAATCTCCTTCGGTGGGCTATGATGAAAGAAAAGGTTAAACAAGATCTATGTAGACCAAATAAACATAGGACCACTGAAAGCCGAGCTTGAAATCTGAAACCTTCTAGCTTCGGAACTGGTAATATACCTGTAAGAATTATCTCTTATCTTCTTGGGGTAACCACAGGGTGAGCCTAGTCCTCCGTGGGAAAGCCCCCAGATACTTAAAGATAGCATTGAGGAAATACGACATTGTTTTTTCCATATTGTGCTAAACATTCCTTTTTCCTTCAGGTTTTTTTTTTTTTTTTTTTTTTTGAGTAGGTCATGGTTTCACATCTTGGCATCCTGATCAATCTCCTGTCAACAGATGACAAAGTAATATTTAATCAAGTGCCAAACGACTGGTAGACAATATGAGTTCTCTCCCCAGTATGAGGGAGGGGAGAGCAAATGGATTGGAAACATAGGGGAAATTCTGCTGGAGGAGATGAGACTTGAACTGAGCTTTGAAGTTTTGGCTGAGGGAAAGTTAAGAAAGAACATTCCAGATTTGGAGGATAGAATTGGGGGTGGCTGGGTAGGAGGGATGGGATTAAGTGTATTCCTGGCATTAGCCAGGTGCTTAATAACTATCTGTTGTGTGTATGTTTGTGGAATAAGAGTTGATGGTGTACAGTGGCTCTAGATCTCCAAATTGCCTGACATAGTCTGATCGATGTGAATACTCATGCTTTGGAGACCTCTTCCTCTTGTCTTTACATAATACTTTTTTCTTTGATGACTGTAGTTGAAGTTATTTCTTAAACAATTATGTGCTAGTTAGAAAGCAGAATTTAATTTGCCTCTATAAGATTCCCTAATGTTAAAAGGTACTGCCTATTTAGATTGTCAGATGGGGTCAGACTGCTTTAGAGAGCGCTCCCGTGCAGTGGGATAGCTAGCGGGCTGCCTGGAATTTTTGAGAAATAGTTCCAACTGCAAAAGTAAGTAAGCTCCTGTAGGCCACTGGCAATATTGGAAATGTCCGGAAAAGACATTGGCAGGCCAGCTCCCATGGAGATGTAACTTGGGACCTTTCCGACCTTGAGGTCCAAAGGCCTTAAACCAGCGTTTGAAGAGAAGATTAAATTCTAGCTGGTATTTTAGGCTTAGCTGTTCTGGAGCTAAGCCTCTGCAGGAGCCACATGAAAAGACAAGACTTTTGGTGTACTTGGGGAGCAACTGCCTTCCCCCACCAGCTGTCAACTGCACAGATTGTTTTTTCTTCTTGGAGGGAGAACTAGGTTCTAACACCACTGTCTCTCTGCATATGTATTTCCTTCCAAATGGTCCATCTCGTCTGTATCCCAGTATCGTCCATCTCTTACTGACTGCGTCCTTTTGTCTCTCCTGACTGCTGCCATCCAGTTCACAGGCAGCGCCATGCTGGTTCACCTGTCATGCTTAAGCCTATTTGTGACCTTGGGTTAGGGGTCCCAACTAGATATGGTCTAGTGTTCATTTCAGCTCAGGTATAACCTGGTCAAAAGGCACTCTTTGCAGTGGGCAGGATTTCCAGGGACCTTAAGCAGCATAGAGGATTCAGCTGCTTATTTGCTGCAGTTCCTTTCAGCAGTAGCGGGCCACTTACTTGAGCTTACACCAAGGAAAGGAAGAGTTATAAAAATGGGTGTGAGAGTCATTGGGGAGAAAGTCTCCACTTGCTTGATTGCTGGTGCTTGAAATAAGGGAAAAACCCCTTATAAGGTTATAGACAAGATTTAAAATACAACACCCTCCCGCCATGGAGTGATAGCATCGTAAGCTCATACACACACGTGTAAAGGACTTCTCCCAGGTTCTTTCTGGAGAACAGATTGCATGGCGCATTGTACACTGACTGCCACAGAGGGCGTGGCAGGGGAGGCAGGTAGGAAGGGAGAATCTGGCAGTGTCAGATTACCTTCCAACTGTCTCTCCAAGTCTGTGGCCATTACATTGGCAAGAACAGTCCCCCGACTTTATATATATGTGTGTGTATATCTCATGAAGTCTTTCTTCTTTTACCCTCTTGACAATAGAAGGTAATAAGTGATGCATGTATGGATAATGCAGTTTCGGGGGGCAGAACAGGTAAGCCACCTGTGCTCTAAGGACAGCCAGAGCAACAAGGTAACAGCTTCAGCTGCCCAAGTCTGAAACAGCATGTTAAGTGCTCTTCCTGGGTTATTTTATTTCGTCTTCACAACAGCCCTGCAAAGTAAGTACCAGTGTTCTGTTCTGCTCTTTTACAGACAAGGGGACTGAGGGTCACAGACATGAATTAGCTTGTTGAGAGGACAGAGCTAGTGGGTGGAAGCGTCAGGCCTCCAACCAAGTCTGCCTGATTCTAGGCTCAGCTAGTAACCACTGCTCCATGCTGCCTCTCCCTTTGAAAGTATTAGACAGCATAGCTTTCCAAGTTCACCTTTCCTTTAGAAGGCGTGTTTTTCCTCTTTTGAGGAAGATGTAAATAAACATGGTCTTGTGTGACATCTAGGTCATAAGGAACTGTAAAGGGCCGCCTGGTTCTTTGGGGTGTTTGCTCTTGGAACCCATTTCAAGGGGAAGTTCACACAGACCTTAGAGAGGCCCACCTGGAAAGGAATCAAGACCCTTCACCCACCATTCCTGTGGAGGTAGAAGCAAGTGCAGATTTGCCAGACATGTAAGTGAGTCATGATGAAAGTGAACCCTCCAGCACCCAGATAATCCACTCCAGGTAATGTCACACAAAGACAAGTCATCTCCATTAACCTAGCCTAAACTGCCAAATCATGAGCATGTTAAGAAATTATTGTTTAAGCCTTCCCCCTCCAAAAAAAAAAAAAAAAAAATGGGTTTATATTTGAGAATTTAATGGAACTTCTACGACAAAGACATAGAAATGATAGAAAAAAGAAAGAAATAAAAATCTTTTAAAATACAAAATCAAGTTCAAACAAAAGGAATTTCATCTCTGGGGGCAAGGAATGAAAAGAGAATGTATATTCAGTTTGGTAAACAGGGACTCTCACTTTGTAGGTCCACAAGAGTTGTTAGCTTTAGATATGGACATGAGGGGTTGGGGCTGGGATTTTTAACTCCCTGAAGGGAGCTGGAAGTGAGCCTCCACATACAGCCTAATCCATGAGAAAAGGACTGAGGAAACTCCACTTGGCCTGGAGAAAGTGGCAAGGAAGTTTGCTTCCTGTATATGGTCTGGAGTTGTGGGGTATTTGGAGAGAGAAATTAGAAATAGGCCAGCACCATTTGTGGATTTGGGTCCAAATTTGCACTCTTGTTATACTGCAGGAAGCCCATGTTAAGAAACTAACAATAAGACTGGTCTCTGAAAAAAAAAAAAGTAAACACGAAACTACTCTGTCATGGTTATTTCCACAGTGCAGGTCAAACAATTCTTGCTGAAATTAAGTTCACGGTAAAAATTTACAAACCAAGTGAGAAAACCACCATCAGAGGGAAGATAAGTACATAGGTAGGTAGGCAGATAGAGAAATTGCATACCATGAACTGGAAATGAGAAAATGAATATAATAGAGGTTAAATCTATAAGATGTTTTAAAACATAAAAATTATATAAATGATCTAATAAACTAAAAACTAGGTAAGTGAAAGACTAGAATATAGTATGAAAAAAGAGCAGACAGATCTGAGACAATAAAATTTAGAAATGATATAATTATCATTGAAGTTAAAAGCTCATTAGATGAAGGATGCCTGGGTGCAGTCGGTTGAGTCCGACTCTTGATTTCAGCTCAGGTCATGATCTCTGGGTCCTGGGATTGAACCCTGCTTTGGGCTCCACACTCAGCACAGAGTCGGCTTGAGACCCTCTCTCTTGCTCTCCTTCTGCCCCTTCAGCTCGTGTGTGTGGGTGTGGGTGGGTGGGCGCCCTCTCACTCTCTCTCTCAAGTAAGTAAATAAAATCTTAAAAAAGAAAAACTCATTAGATGAGTGAAGTGTCAGAAGAATTAGATTAGAACAAAAGTTAGTGAATTTTAGGGTGGCTCTAAGGAAAGCACCTTTATAACACAAGAGATGAATAGAGAGGAAATATAAATACTTTATAGGAGTAGGAGATATAGGGGGTAGTAATAAGGCCTTCTATTAGATGTCTAATATAAGAGTGCCAGAAGAAGAGAATGGGGGCCAAAGCTATAGTGGCTCAAAACTTTGCAAACTGGTTAAAGGCATATATCCTTAGGTTCATCAAACATAGCTAATTACAAGCAGGCTAAATTAAAAGAGCCATATCCAGGCACCCAGTGATGAAACTGTTGAATATCAAAGAAAAATCTAAAAGGAACCAGAGATAAAAGACAAATTATTTCTATAGGGATTATTATTAGACTGACAGTAGAGTTCTTCGCAATAACAGATGTCAAGAGACAGTGGAATCTTATCTTCAAATGGTTGAAATAAAATGACTCTTAGCTTATAATTCTATACCCAGCTATATTATTCTAAAGTGAGAACTAAGTTATTTTCAGGCAAGACAAGACTAAGAGATTTTACTACTCAGTGGTCCTATCTGAAAGAACTAATACATAGGTGCTTTAATAACAAGGATAATGAATCTAAAAGTGGAGAACAGAATTCAGAAAGCAGTACTGAAGGAGAAAATTGGCAAACATGTTCGTAAATCTAAATAAGTATTGAACATTTAAAAAAATACAAACTATATTGGAGTACTTGAGAGCAGAACCAGTTGTGTGTGCGTGTATGTATATATGTATATGGAGAGAGAGAGATTTATTATAAGGAATAGGCTCACATGATTATAGAGGTTGAAAGTCCCAAGTGCTACTGTGGGCAAGCTGGAGACCCAGGAGAGCCAGTGATACAGGTCCAATCCTCTTGAGATCCAGGAGGAGCCAATATTTTAGTTTGAGTCCAGAGGATGTCCCAGATTGAAGGCAGTCAGGCAGAGAAACTAGTCTTTTACTCAGTGTTTTATGTTCTAGTCAGACCTTCATCTGACTGAATGAGACCCATCCACATTGGTGAGGGCAGTCTATTTTACTCCAATTCACATGTGAATCTTATCCAGAAACATCCTCACAGACGTATCCAGAATAATGTTTGGTCAAAAGTCTGGACACCCTGTGGCCCAGTCAAGTTGACATAAAATTAACCATCACAGAAACTAAAAAATTATGTTTACAAACAGGGTGGTTGAGCAAAAATTAATAGAATAACATGGAGGCTGATGGGGAAGGGGGTCTTCCTGATTGGAGTGAGTGAATTCTTAATTCCTTATATAACTGGCCCTAAACCCATGGGTCTAAACTGCATGGGTCCACTTATATGTGGATTTTTCTTATACATACACATACAGTGCAATACTATTTTTATAAACATAGTGCAGTGTTTTCTCTTCCTTATGATTTTCTTAATAACATTTTCTTTTCTTTAGCTTTATTGTAAGAATACAGTATGTAATACATATAGCATATAAAATATGTGTTAATCAACTGTTTATGTTATCAGTAAGGCTTTCTGTCAACAGCAGGCTGTTAGTAGTTAAGTTTTAGGAAGTCAAAAGTTATATGTGGGATTGTTGACCACCCAGGGGATTGGTGCCCCTAACCCCATATTATTAAGGGTCCGCTGTGCTCAGAATTACAAAGAAGATATGATTAGATTAGATATGGGTTCAGTTAAATTTAATTAAAAATTAATAAGAATATAGAAGATTTGGGGCACCTGGGTGGCTCAGCCGGTTGGGCATCCAACTCTTGATTTTGGCTCAGGTCATGATCTCAGGGTCATGAGATCAAGCCCTTTGTTGGGCTCCATGCTCAGTTGGGCGTCTGCTTGAGATTTTTCCTCTCCCTGTGCCCCTACCCTCCCTCTCTCTCTCTCTCTCTCACTTTCTTTCTCTCTGTCAAATAAATAAATCTTAAGAAAACAAAGAATATAGAAGATTTTAATAATACAGTTAAAAATCTTGGCCTACTAGACATACCTGAACCCCATACCTCAAAAATAGGAGCTTTAGTATTTTTTAAGACATGTAAAATATTTATAAAAATTGATTGCATATGAAAACACCAATGGAAGTCAAATAGATACCCTCAAATTAATATAAGCATCACATACTTTGACCAATATGATCAAATTAAAAATTTGAAATAAGTTTTTAAATAACTTATGGATCAAAGATGAAATCATAATGGAAACTATAAAATATTTATAAATAAATGAGAACAACACTTGTGGCATGTAGCTAAAGCAGAATTTAGAGGAAAAATTATAGCCTTAAAAAGTATATGTTGAGAAGAAGAAGAAGATAGCAGGAGGGGAAGAATGAAGGGGGGGAAATCGGAGGGGGAGACGAACCATGAGAGACGATGGACTCTGAAAAACAAACTGAGAGTTCTAGAGGGGAGGGGGTGGGGGATGGGTTAGCATGGTGATGGGTATTAAGGAGGGCACGTACTGCATGGAGCACTGGGTGTTAGGCGCAAACAATGAATCATGGAACACTACATCAAAAACTAATGATGTAATGTATGGTGATTAACATAACAATAAAAATTTTAAAGAAGAAAAAGTATATGTTGAAATAAAAGATTGAAAATTTAAGTAATAAAGATAGTAAGTTTGTAAAAGAATAATACAACAAATTCAAAGAGGAAAGCCAGAAATAATGATGACAAAAGGATGAATTAAATGAAATTGGAAGGAATGAAGCAGTAGAGAAAATCAACAAAACCAAAATTTGGTTCCTTCAAAATACTAGTAAAATGAACCAACCTCTAGCAAGACTGATAAATAAAACAGTTTACACAAATTAATATTAGACTATCTAAAGTAAATTTAATTGAAGATACAGACATTATGTCAAAGTGGCAGGGGCATGGATGTTTATTATTTTAGGCTCTTGAAATATTTCACAGAAAGCAGATCATAATCTTGGGCATTATGCCTTAGTCCAGGCATTGCCTATTGGCTCTCTTCCAAAGCATGCTTCAACAGGGACCAGTTCTCCCCTATCCCTGTGCACACAGCTCCAAATGACTCGTGCACTCCTGCTTTGTATATGCTTGGTAGAAAGCTGACATTCCAGCAGTTGAAGCAGTGACAGAGGTAAACTCTGAAATCAAGAGGATGAATGCCTCTAGCAAAGGTTAGGGAGAACAAGTCTCCTGTCCACATATGGTCAGAAAGATGGATGCAACTTGGGCATAGGTAGTAGCTGGCCGTGGACATGTTGCTTATGAAAGGAACTGGCTTCCTTGAGCCCTTCTTATTCCTAGTCATCCCAAGATTGTCCAACCGCCTTTCCTTACCTGGTTGAATACTCTTCATCCCTTTGGCACTTTTAGCTTCAGAATGTGTGTAAAATTAAGTTTGCACTCTGGCTTGATCTGAGACACAAGCATAATTTTGTGAAGCCCAAGTCCTAAAATCCTCAAACAGAAGGCAGGCACATCCTAGGTCTGTAGCCAAGGCATCGAATCCCTATTTATTATCATTTTCTTGCTCCAAAAAATGGCAGGTTGCAAGAAAGGAAAAGATATTTTGTTGAGTTTAAAATGAATGTGGACTCAATATATAGTTTTTACTTCTCAATTTAAAATGATTGACTTGTTCTCGTAAGCTTTCTCTGATTTGAATAGTGTTCTATTCAGTATGTTCAGACTATTTTTTAAAAAGTGTATTGGCTATGATTCTTAATTCTGATAAGCACAGTGTTCAAAAATTTATATTGTGAGGAAAATTAGGATGTCATTGGTTTCTTTTTTCTATAATATTTCCTTTCCTTCTCTCACAAAATAAGTGACCTCATCTTCTTCTGTTCTAGAGTATTGTCTCTTGTCTATTTTAAAAAGAGCCTTTGGCTGGGGGGCTCCTGGTTGACTCAGTCAGTTGAGCGTCTGCCTTCGGCTCAGGTCATGATCTCGGGGTCCTGGGATCGAGCCCCGCATTGGGCTCTCTGCTCAGTGGGGAGTCTGCTTCTCCCTCTCACTCTCCCTCTGTGCTCTCTCTCTCAAATAAATAAAATAAAATCTTTTAAAAAAAAGACTCTTTGATCTATGATTTGCAGTGAGTTATCATATAGTTTGGTTCTTACTATTACTTAAACTTTAACAAAATCAACAACAAAATAGCCATTGTAGCTATTTTCTGTAGAGACTCACACAAAAACCCTTTAAGGAGGTCAGCTCAGATGATATTGTCATTTTCTACAGAAGAAGATAGTGAATCTGAGAGGTGCCATATTCCATAAATTTGCCCTGGTTGCAGAGCTGGTTGCAGATATAGGGCTGGATAGTATTCCTCTCATGATGATGTTCTTCTTGGGATTCCAGATATGTGTTCCACACTTGCAGAACAAACACATAGTTACAAATGGCTAAGTACATAAATGTGACTATCCACATGCAGAATAGGAAATAATTAAAATAAGTGTACTGCATTTTTTCTTTGTGGACTCAGTACTGTGCTTAAGTGAAAAAGATGTAATTTCCAGATTTCTTTGCACGGTATTTACTAACATTTATTATATCTGTCACTGATCTTATGGTACTGAACTTGATAAAGAACATAATAATCTTAAAAACAAAAAAAAACAAAAACAAAAACAAAAGTCATCTCAACAAGAATGATGTTGATCCGTGGTCTCTGTTCATTCTATTAACTAGATAATTATCCAATATGTACTTTAATTTATGTTTGTGTGGATAAACCCTAAGCCATTTTGCTGAATGTTTGGGAATGATTCCACTGGAGGATTGGAAGAATTGATTCCTAGGCAGCACTAGACTTAGCTTTAGTTTAGAGACTTGCCTTCCTCCCATGCAAAGGAAGAGGAGTTCTGGTCACCTTGGCTTCCACACACCTACAAAAAACAGCAGGGCCAGAATTTCTTGCCTCCGTGTGCTAAGTGTGTGATCTGATATAGCATTCTTCATTAAATGCCTCCCCTAGCCTCTTCTTATAGGTGTTCCTGGGGTGAGGTCTATTTAATTTACAATTGGCTATGAGGAGACATATTTTGGGACAAAAATCCATATATAAATAAATACATATTTTTTTCTTACTTAAGATTCCCTCAATGGTTAATTGACTTTACCTACTTTCCTTATCTGTGAAATGGATGCAGCATTTTATGGCAGTTGATGAGAATTATTTTAGAAAGGTTTAGAATTCAGAGATTATTTCTTGGCTAAAAGTTATTTTTATTGACATCATTGAAGTCTCACCTGCCTTCACTAAGCTCTCCAGATACATATGCTTAGTAATAAAATACTTAACCACAAAAGTTAACTATTTCTTTTCTGATTGTTCTTGCTGTGTTTTTTCCCCCAAGCGGGCTTTTCCAAAGCTAATATATCTGCAAAGAGACATATGCTTTAGGTCTGTACTTGTTAATTTACCTTGGAAAAATTAGGTCATCTTCAAATCTGGCAATGTGGCTTATAAACTTGGCAAAATGGTCTAATTAAAAGCTTCTCTTAGATTTAAAAAAAGGAAAAAATTATTAGAATCGGTAATGTTTTCATTTTCATGGTTTGTGTACATATAGGTATATGTCACTCATGCTGCACTAAAAGTATGTTGACTGTTAACAGTTCATCTCTTTTCTTCTACAGCCTCCAAGTCTGTTATAAATAGTATGCTACGGGACCCTTCTCAGATTCCAGATGGAGTTCTAGCAAATCAGGTCTATCAGGTATTAATCACAGCTGTCTATTTTCAGTGGCAGTGCTATCTGCCTAGCAGAGTAAAGGATTTTAAACCTCATTTAATTACTGTCATCATAAACTATCACTGAGGTCAGGGTGCACCATAAATGGCAATGCAATATTTGCGAGAAGAGCATTTCACTTTTTAATAGCTTGCTTTTATAGTGAATAAAAAGCATGTGATTTTTGTTTTCTGTGATTAAATCTTAACAGCCTTTGATAGTTTGTTTGTTTTTTTTAAGAAACGTTATTACTGCTTTTAGGATACTAGTTCACGGTAACAGTTTTTGTAGTCACCCCAGACCCCTTCTCTGTTTTGTCCGCAGTGCATCGTGAACGACTGCTGTTATGGACCACTGGTGGACTGCATCAAACAGTATCCTTTCCCATAAAATTTTAGGTGCACAATTGACGAGCTCAGACTCAGTGGAGGAGATGTGTCTAGCTTTAACCTGACATAAAGTTCTGCTTCACAAAACACATTTCATACTCTTCTACTTTACATTCAGTCAGCTGGAGGGTCACTGCAGACCATCCTTTCCTCCAGCTTAAGGAAAATCAGATGGGCCACGGGAGGCTGTCGGTTTGGCAGTTATGTGCACAGGCTTAGCTCAAACTGCTGGGGTTTCAGAGAGTTTAAAGGTATAGAGTCATTGGGCACGTAACTTACTGTCTGGGAGTGTGGCTCACCAATCCAATGAACATTTTAAAAAAATAGAACAAATTTCTATTTAAAATGAGCCAAATTCAGTTGAGTTTCCTAGAATAAATTTTGAGCCTGGAGTTCAAGGATGACGTGATTAAAATGCCGCGCAGACCATCACATCTGAAAGGGCAGTAGCTTCTTGTTGCTTAAATGCTGATTACAATCTGCACTGCCATTTGCATCCCTAATAAACAACTTTAGAGAAACCAAGCTAATTTTTCCGCCTGGACTGAACTTAAGGCTATGAAAACAGATGTCCAGTCATTCTTCATTAAAGACATTGAGATTACTGGGTGCCTGGGTGGCTCAGTTGGTTAAGCGACTGCCTTCAGCTCAGGTCATGATCCTAGAGTCCCAGGATCGAGTCCCGCATCAGGCTCCCTGCTCAGCAGGGAGTCTGCTTCTCCCTCTGACCCTCCCCCTTCTCATGCTCTCTCTCTGTCTCATTCTTTCTCTCTCAAATAAATAAAATCTTTAAAAAAAATAAAAATTAAAAAAAAAGACATTGAGATTACTAAAGAGTTAATGCTTACTTCTTGAAATGGGATTTGAGCCGACAGTCACTACTTCATGAAGGGACATATTCTTCATCCATACATTTAGTAGCATTGTGGCAATACTAAGAATTTTGATAATCCTGGGTGGAAAATACTATTTAAAGGGTCAATAACTAGTTTTTTTAATGAAAATTATATTCCACCTGAGTCCACAAGTCTCACATTTCTTAATGTTGTAACAGCCTTCCTAATAGAGGTTTTGTGAGTGTGGACAGCACTGTGACCAGTGGAGATTCAGTGCTACCAGTCAGGAAGCTTTCTGTTGAAAGCCTTTTTTGTTGGAAGTCAAGTGTGTGTGTGTGTGTGTGTGTGTGTGTGTGTGTGTGTGTGTGTGTGTGTGTGTGTGTGTCTGTTTATCCCACCTTGTTTTCACAAAGGCTTAGAGTCTGTAAAATTTTTGTAAGGAACCTCACTCGTTTTCTTTTTTATAAAGTTAACCTTTGAAAAATAATCTCTTCACAGAGCCCTCTTGTAAGAATATTCACTACCTAAGTTACAGCCCTTTACATATTTATCCTTCAAGTCAGTTCCCCCCAATGTAGTTTAAATTAATAAAATCACAGCACTGTCATAAGCTTGCCTTTTTATTAGACCAAAGTGAAACCATACTTCTATTTTCAGTATAAAATTAATGATAGCGTTAGAAATTGTAGGAGTGCCAACCTCATGTTGCTACAGTGATAAAGTTTAGCACATTTGTATAACAACTAACACCATCTCAGAGTATCTGGGGCGGAATTACATGTTAATTTTAAAGCACATAAAATAGTTAAAAATCAATTTAAAGTTAAGGTTTTAAAAGCATAATGTCTTTTGAAGGATTGCATATTGATTTTAAATATAACTATCTAATTATATATGCATGGACTAAAGTATGAAGTCAACTGCTTTGTAAATGCCAGGAGGCTATTTTTCAGTAATAGTTGAGATGCTTACGGGAAACTAGATTGCTGCATTGCTGGCTAAGAAAATGGCTTGTGAGGTTATTTACAAGTTTTGCCCCATGGTCACTGCCATACATCAATAATAGGTATTATTATAGACAAAGTCTAAGTGTTTTCTGCTTATAGAGCATTATAAATTCTGTTCGGAGTATTTTCTTTACATTTTTGCCATCATTCACTTTCCTTTTTTGGCTGTGTTATTGCTAGTAGAATTTAATGTAGTACATGATTTCAATTGATAAAGTTAATGATGAATGTCTATAAATTGCATTCACTGACTAGATTATAATTTTGCAATTCCATTATGCCTATTGCCAGTAAAATTACTGTTTTTATAAGCTTTGTGTTCTAGACCTTGTATTTTATATATGTTTACATCAAGCAAAGAATAATCAAGAAGTGTGTCTTTCCCAAATTTCAAATCGGTGATTGCTTTTACCATGCAAAATAAAACAAGCTGGGGAATTTATGGAGAACTGATTTTATTTTTGCATTGAGGTAGTAGCAGTTTCATATAATGTAAATATACTTGCATAGATGTTTCCTAGACTGATCCACAGGAATTACTTTATTTCACACTGAATAAAAATTAGTAGTTTTCCATGTGAGTGAAAATGCTATTTGTATGTTGTTCTGATAATTTAGTAATGTTTACATTGCTTACTGTCAGTAAATTACATCATTTTGTAAGAAAGTACACATTTAGTAAATAGAATAGGTGCAAAGTCTTTTTACTCCATTATGAAAATGTTACATGTAGACATTTGTGTAAGTAGAATAAAGGGAATTGGTCATTTACAAATAAGATGCCACAAGAAGCACAGTAGCAAAGAGTATATAAGTTGTCGTGTGCTTTCTTTTTCTTTTGGTGTCTGCGATCTTTTTTCCTGCATAGCCATGTCCATCCACACCTTTGCTGCCCCAAATATAGTCACTGACACAAAAGGTGTGAGAAACCAGCCACCTCAACTTTCCAAAGTGTGACTCCAGGACATGGCTATTACACAAAGACCCACCCAGAGAAGCAAGGAAAGATAATGATGCAGGAAGCTTAAAATGCTGTGGGTTTCATTTCTATACCATCAGTAACCTCAATTTCATGATTCAACTTTTTAGATGTAAATAATTTACAACAATAAAAGTGAGAGCTCATTTATGTGGATTAGAAGTAAATAATTTAGTTCTAACATGTGGGATGCCCCTAATAATGAGAGACTGTAGAGAGATATGCATCAGATGTCTTCAGTGGACTCTGCAAATGCATGAAATTTTGTGATTTGAAAACTTTTGTTCCTTTATTGTTTCCAGTTAGAAATTAAATAAGCACAGCCATGTGTATGGTGGGGGGAGGGGACAACAGAAGGAAAAATTGCAATGATGAAGACTTGCGGCTCATTTTGATGGTGGACATGAGTGGCCACATCTCTCGAATTATGATTTAAATGATATTCACCTGTATGTGTTGATAAAAGGCAGATAATGCTCTAGGAATTTTTTTAAATAATGCGTACATTTTATTTCATTTAAATTGCACTCTTGCAGTGCATGATCAGAATCAGAGAATCTTTGGTAAGCTGAGGAGTGGTACAACCAGGCTGACATTATCCAATGGAGAATTAGATAATACCAAATGCTTTTGACAGAATCAAAGTACCAGAATAGGATAATGCTCCTTTTCAAATGTTGTGCAATCTCATCCTTTTGGAAAATAGAACCAGAATTCCAAGTCCTATTCCTGATTTAATTATTTACCAGCCATGGGACCTTCAGAAAGTTCCTCAGCCTTCTTGAACCTTGCTTTCTGTAATTATAAAAATGGGACTAATAATAGTACTTATTCATGTGGTGTTGGTGAAGGTTAAATAAGATGATATCCCAAGTGGAAATGCAAATCAAAACTACAATGAGATATCATTTCACATCTGTCAGAATCACTAAAATCAACAACACAAGAAACAAGTGTTGGCGAGGATATGGAAAAAAAGGAACCCTCTTGCCCTGTTGATGGGAATGCAAATTGGTGCAGCCATGGTGGAAGACAGTATGGAGGTTTAAAAATAGGACTACCCTATGATCCAGTGATCGCACTACTGGGCATTTATCCCCAAAATACAAAAACACTAATTCAAAGGGATACATGCACCCCTATGTTTATGTAGCATTATTTACAACAGCCAAGATATGGAAGCAACCCAAGAGTCCATTGATAGCTGGAGGAATAAGACGTGGTGTATGTACAAACATACACACACACACAATGGAATATTGTTCAGCCATAAAAAGAATGAAATCTTGCCATTTACAATGATATGGATGGATCTAGAGAGTATAATGCTAAGTGAAATAAGCCAGTCCAAGACAAGTACCATATTTCATTCATATATGGAATTTAAGAAACAAAAGAGCAACGGAAAAAAAGACAAACCAAGAAACAGACACTTAACTATAGAGAACAAATTGGTGGTTACCAGAAGGGAGGTGGGTGGGAGGATGGATGAAATAGGTAATGGGGATTGTAGCGTGCACTGGTGATGACCACTGGGTGATATATGGAAGTGTTGAATCACTACATTGTACACCTGAAACTAATATAACACTAAGTATTTTAACTATACTGGAATTAAATTTTTTTAATTAAAAAAAATGATAGGCTGGGACGGTAGCAGAGGAAGTAGTAAAAATTTGGTGAATATTGTATTTAGTTGTAAGTTGACACCAACAGGAGTTGCCGATGTATTGAGAGGAGTGTGGGAGAAAGGTAGGAGCTGAGGACTCCTGCATTCTGGTTTGAACAGCATGGGGTTGTCAGTAACTAAGATGGTAATGAAGCAAATGGAGTATGCATGTGTGAGCAGCTGAACGTAATGAATCTGAAACTGTAACAATAAAATAACCAAAGTTTATTGAGGACTTACCAAAAAAAAAAAAAAAAAAACGGTGTTACCCCAACTGTTTAACACCAAGGCTTTGTGTTACAGTGCTTAAGAAATATTAGCTAGTATCAATTATTTTTACATAATTATTTTAATACTTTTCAAGGAGTTGTATGGAGGTCATACAAAAGGCTTTGTGGACATCGTATTCCAATCCTTTGCTTTGCCACACTTGAACCGTATGACTGTGCAGATTCTTTTCTAAGCTTTGGTTTCCTCATCTATAAGGATGATAATAACTAAGGATGAAATAACATACATAAAGCACTTAACACAGTACCTACCTCATAGTGATCGCTCAAAGAATTTACATGTGCGTGTGCATTTCTGTTTCTATGCATATGATAATATGCGTGCGCTCTTGCACACAAGAGGAAGACTTGAAAAATCCTCTGCACCCACACCCCAACCCCACAGTCCTTTGCAACGTGCAGTCTTTCCTCCAGGGTGCCTAGAATTCTCAACAAGTCAGCTATTTGGCTTCCCACATCATATAAGATCACCAACCGTAGGCTGAAAGTGGGACAGAAGCTAGAAATGCTGGCTCTGGGACAAGTATGGATTCTTAGAAGATTTATGGAACTCTGTAAGACTGGAAACTCCTTTAAGGCAAAGCCTGGTTGGTATTCTTTGCTGCATTTAGTAAGTGCTTAATAAATGTACTAAATTGAATTAAGGGATTTTTAACATAGTACAAAGGATGTTTAAAATGACTCTGCCTCCCCCACATCGGGCTCCCTGCTCAGCAGGGAGTTTGCTTCTCCCTCTGACCCTCTTCCCTCTCATGCTATCTCTCATTCTCTCTCTCTCAAATAAATAAATAAAATCTTTAAAAAAAATAAAATGACTCTGCCTCCTTTCAAAAGAAGATAAGGTACACATCCATTTACAAATCTTTATTTGCCCAAATGCATATAAACATTACAGAAATAGAAAAATTCCCCTGAATCATTGAAATGAGGACATGTATGTAGAAGTCTCATTCCTCAGAAATGTGGGCTAAAGGTGGAAATAGTTGCTATGATTACTCTATTTTCCATTTCATCTCAAAGTAGAGACCTGGTATTAGCATATTTTTTATTGTGTAATTCCACCTGTGTTACCCTCCTTAACTAAAACTTCTTAGTGCCATTGGTCATGAGCACGAAGTCCTGCTAAGAGACATGCTTCTGGAGAAAAACCTGTCCTTCCTAGGTCAGTATTACTTACATCCTCTCTAGCTTGTAATATCTGCATGAGTGCTTAAATATATATTTTTAAAAATCTTCCACTCGCAGTTATTATGTACTAAAAGAAGAGTGAACAATGATTGATGCTATGCATGTTATCTTTTATTGATTTGGAACTAAGCAGGAACTCAGTTACCTAATCCCTATATATACAGCACATGCACAGGTTTGCAATTAATATTTTATAGAATAAGTGGCTGAAAAAATGCTTTAATATCTGTTGCAGTATTACTTTTGGTGTCATGAGATATTAGCCGTAATCTAGGCCTTATGAGACAAAGAAACAAAAGAAATACTGTCTGTAAAATGCTTTATATGTTAAAAAGAATAGTTAGAAAAATTCATGTTGGATATGTTTGTCTAATATATGGAATCAGAGTGTGCTTTTACTTGAAAGTCAAATATTAAGCTTTTATTATTTTTATGCGAGATGTTAATTGTCATTATAGATTTAGTGTGATTTTTAAAAATCTCACATGTATACATGGACATGTGTTTTTGTGTGTGTGCCAATGTGGAATCTTGTTATAGATTGTTATTTCTTTCAACGTCCGAAGCATTAAAATTAAGCCTTGAAGGGCATACATGTGATAACTGATCACAGAAACCATAAAGCACTCTACAATGAATTAATTCCTCTTCTCAACCGTAGATGTGGTAATTTTAAAGGTTCTGTACCAACCTAAATGTGCATTGTACACATCTGTTATATGCAGATATTTAAGTCTGCATAGTGTGTTTTTTTTAGGTTGAAAAATCACAGAATATTGGATTACACAACTTTTGTTCCAAAATGGACAAAGATTTGGCCAAGGAAAGTCCATTGGATGGCCTTACATCAAGCTGGGGAGGGATGTTGAAGACAAGCCTGGAAAAAGTCTGTTTTAAGTCTTAGTATTCAATATTTTTATTAGTGAACTGGAGAATGGAGTTGAGTGTATTATCAGGTTGTTGATAATTTTAAGATGGGAAATCTCATAAGTGTTCTCTAGCAGGGGCTAAAGAAAGTTGATTTAGGAAAATGGTCTCAAATCAGTGAATTAAATTTCAGTATGTAAAAGTAGCAAGTTTTTTCATGTAAGAGAGGAGGAGCAAAAGGCTTACATGTGGTCTAAGCTGAGTTCCAGGTCCTTGACTCCCTTGATTCTAACAGTGTTAGACTGAATTGACCATGGCTAGCAAAGACAATGCAGAAACGTGGCCAGTCATTAGCACTTGCATACAAGTTCAGAAAGGGGACTTACTATTCATGGGTCCCATCTAGTTCTCTCTGCTATCGGGTCTCGAGATAACTATTTTATTAAAGTACACCCAAAGGTGATACTTAACTGATCTCTAAAATAAATGAGTTATAGGATATTTAGCTGATTCCATGTAACCTCAGTACTGTTTTTAAGCATTTCCTTATCAGCATACAAAGAAGTTCATTTATTCTATGCATTTTAAGCATTTTGATGTAGTATGAATTGTTACAAGTTTATTTACAAGTTAAAGCATGAGAATTCAAAGCCTTGTGTGAAATATTGTTCTGGGGTTTTCTTTTACCTTGTATATACCCCTTCACAGTGATTAATTAGGTCTAAAGTACTGTGCCAGGTAAATTTAGATAGATTATTATTTTAAGTCAAGTCCTGAAAAATGTTGGTATATAAATAGGCCACTAATCTGATGTTTTCTTGTTTACATGTATACATCTTGAATTTTGTTGCAGAGCCATTGCAAACGTGTTTTACTTTGATTCTTTTATAAGCAAAAGCAAAACCGATTTCTCCCTTTCTCTCTCTCTCATTCTTTTGGTTTCTAATCTGGCCACTACTTTCAAAAGACAAGGATTCTTATTTTTACATATTAACCCTTCTTAAGAATTATGACTTCCCTGAAAGTCTATCCCATCCTAAATTTTCCACTCATTGTGCTCAATACGTAATTTTATAAAATACATACCTTATAGGACCATTTTACTAATAGAAGAGAAAAATAAAAATAAATAACCTTTATTTTAACCCTAATAATTTTTGAATTTCCTTGATTCATAACCATATACTGAGCAGTTGTTAGGGCACAAGATTTAACCATGCACTATTGGAAAGAAAAAAAAGAAGAGCCCTTTTCATTGAAGATTTGCATATACTCATGGATTTATCCTATTTATAAATTTATAGGTATATTGTATTCAGAGAAATCAAAGTTGAATAAATGTTTAGTTTTTCCATCTAAAAACATATTTTATTCATACATTTATTCATTTATTCCAGAAATAAGTTACTGAGTTAGGTACTATTTATTAGGAACTAAACATTAAGTCAGATGAAGTTCCTGCTTTTGTGGAATTATGGTCTAGTAGGGAGATAAGCTGTAAACAAATGTACATCCTTAATTTCTAGCAATTTCTCAGAGTTTTTGTAATTCTTTTATTTTTATTCATGCATTCTTTCAACTAACTCTTGTTGAGCACGTTTTCTACTAGTTAGTGTGAAGATGATGGTAAGCATTTTGTTCCCTCTAGATGCTTACAGTGATGCAAACTATTTCCGTGTCCAACCCAGTAAGAGTACAGTTCCATCTCTAGTGCATCTCTGTAGGTACTCACTTGATGGTCTTGATAATGAAAATAAATACATTCAAGGCTGTTGTCGTGCTACTTCTTATTAAACTTTTGAAAGAAAGGTATAGATTATGCTAAAAATCAAGAGCCACCCTTTACATACAAGAAAATGCAAAAAAAAAAAAAACAAAAAGAAAGAAAATGCTACTGGCCCATAAGCTACTTTTCCTGAAGTGGTGATAGAATTTTACTGATTGATCTACTGTCTCCCCAGCACCTTCCTGTCACCATGTGCTTCTAGGCTGGCTAGCCGAGCACATTAGCTTGGTTATCTTACCACTGTGCTAACCAGTCTTTTCTTTCGTTGGTTCAGCAGACAGGTATCTTTTAAGTACTTACTTTGGGCAGGCACCATTAGGGATAAAAAAATAAAAGTTGAATTTTTCCTGGAAGGAAAATTTCAGATAAGTTTCAGGTAAGTTCATGTCAGTTCTTTCCAAGGATAGTAATATAGAATTATTGATCAGCATTTAACGTCTGAGAAGATGTGAAGAGCCTGCTGCCCACTCCTAGGCATAGATGCACAAAGAACCCTTCTTAAGCTTTAAATTGACCAACAAGCATTGTGATCATCCTTATTCCCATTGCTAAGGGTTCATTTCATTTCTAATATCAACAAAATAGAAAAGGTATTTTAACTACTAGTCGAGATGTTTTGATTTTTATCTTTCCCGTGACTAATGAGACCATGTTTTGTTGTCTGCCCCTTACCCCCACCCTCTCCTTCTCAGGAGTAAGGAGGAACTTTGGACAAAAGGGAGAAAAGGGAAATAGTGATAGTAAGAAGACGTTGAGACTGTTTGCACTGTCAGGGGCTATGAAAGAGCTTATCCCAGAGGCTGGAGACAAACCGTTCATCCTCCATGGGCTGGCATGTCTACAGGTCAGAGGGACTTTCATTAGTGCCTTCCACAGCCACTGTCTGGTGCAAATTCTTGTTACATTTGGCTTAATAAGGATGGCTCTAGAGATACTGTATTCTTTCCGGTGAATGTTGCCCTGTTACTAGAAGCTAACAATTATTTTGAGTGACTCCTGAGAGGCAGTTGCTTTTTCCCTGCCTCACCCTCCCATGTTTGGTCTTGCCTTATGACAAACCAGCTTATTTTACATGGGTGCTTTTCTAGCATTCGTGTATAACTCTGGGGGACTCCAGGAGGGTATAATCTGTAAAGCCAGGGAGGCTTAGTGAAGGATGTCCCTTGCTGTAACAAATTAGGATCTTTGTTCCTAAGAGTTCATCTGTTCCTGCTGCTTTATTCCCCACCTGAAGCAACAGTGCTCTGTTGAGGGGGTGATTATGATGTGACAAACAGGGGATTATGACTTCAGGTGAAGAACAGGCAGCGGGAACAGATGAGATTTAGAGGGCTAAGGTTGTGTTTATGTGCAGATGTTAGTAGTAGAGAATAAGAAACTAGAAATAAAACATATAATCATATAGGCTAAAAGGAAATGACATGGTTGGGTATTTCATAAGGTATCAAGTATTTAAATTCCTTTCTCTCTGAAGGTTAAAAATAAGATACAGTTTTCAGAATCATGGGAATGGGATATGGGGAATTGGGTCCTTCTTCCTTCCTGAGGAAATTGTCATGGTGTGGGATCATCTTACTCCCCTCATTGAACACGCTAGTATGTGCTTCTCCCTGGGACCAAGAGAAAAGAACCATGGATGCGTATATGCTGCTAGAAGACAACACAGTCTCTGGAACTTTGACGACAGGTTACCCTGGGCCCTTCCCTCCTCGTGGCTCTGGTTGGATAACTCATGTCTGCTGATTGTCTGCTTTCCTGGCCACTTGAGATATTGGAACTCCTTTGTGACAAAAATCGAGTCAAACTAAATTATACACATACTCAAGGATGTATATCTGGAAAGTCCAAAGGAGAGAAGTTTGCTTTTGGTGTGTATAGAATCCAGAAGACAAAAACAATGTCATCAGTCTCTTTTCTCCCTCTTGTGTTCTGCTTTTTTCCATGTTGGCTTCATTCTTCGGCAATAAAGATGATGCCTGGTAGTTGCTAGTTTGTTTATTCCTTAGGCTTCTTAGTTCCAGAGACAAGTTGGTGATTCTCTTTTGCCCATAATGCATCTGAGGAAGGGCTCTAATCAGCTACAAGTGTCCACCCCTGAGGCTGATGGTGGGGATCACATTATTGGTCATTCCCCAGAATCATATCATGAGAATAGGATGGCAATGCCAGACAAAATGGGATGCAGGACCAAAAAAAATCAAATATCTCACTCCACAGAAAATTAATTACAGGTTGGAGCTTTAGTCCCCATGACCAAAAGGCATTGGGAATTGAATCTGTTGTGAGATTGGCTTCTAGGGTACATGCACTCGCACGCGTGCGTGTGTGTGTGTGTGTGTGTGTGTGTGTGTGTGTGTAGACGATCCTTTTTGTGTCTCAGAACTGCTAATACTCCTTTCTTCATTGAGATTGGTTCTGGGACAGATGGATCTGGCCCTGCGAAAGGGTCTGACATCAATGACAACAGCTAAAAAAAAAAAAAACTAGAGCAAAAGCTAACATTCAGCCATTCCTCAGAATGTGGTAGTTGGACAATGTTCCATCCAATGAATGTTTAGTGGAAACTGGCCCCACCCGGTGCCTTTCCAACAACTTGCCCTTTTCACTCTACCATTCTGATGTGTCCCTTCTTTTGTGGCATTCAACCCCAAGAATTTAGAATGTGGTGTAAAATATAGAAGAGTTCTACTTCTGTTGTTGATATTCATATCTCCTATCTCCACAGCCACCGGTCAGCAGGGACCAGCCTCCTCAGCTCCACTTTGTACTGTCCCAGCTGTGTGACCTCCCGTTTGTTTCCTTTCTTTAGGGCGGTTCAATTTTCACTAGTATTGTCCCCTGAAGACATAAGCAAAGGACAAGGTCAGAGCAGTCAGTTGTATTCCTTATTAGTAGCTTTGATAAGAGGCTTTGGGGGCAGAGGTTGAGACTAATGGCTATAATGAAATTTTGGGGTTCTCTAAAGATTTATCTGTGCTGTGGGTCTCCCCATTAAATGCATATCTGTTCTGTGTACCTTTGCCCATGGTATGCATATCATAGTAACATCTATTACTGAAACCTTGCTGACTTCTTAAATGGGGTGGAAAAGACTGTGAAACTCACTCTTTGAGAACATAAAAATATGGATACGAAGGTCATAGCTCCAGGTACTGAATGAGACAGTGTTTGGGGAAAAACAAAACAAAACAAAACAGAACACACAGAAAAACAAAATACTAGAGTAGAAAAGATATCCTGTAGTTTTCATTTGTGTTCATGTATATCTTTTGCCTTTCCTCAATTTAGTAGAAATGTAATAGGTGTTAAGATTCTTTTTATCATACAATGTATTTTAACCTAGCATTTTAGAAACCTTTTGACAAAGTCATAGATAAAAGGTCATGTCAGAATGTTACTTTTCGTTTTCAGATGTCATGAACTGGAATTTTGCATAATTTTCCTGGGAAAAACTGTATTTCTTAAAAATTTAAAGCCTTTAATAAAACAAAAGGAAACCTCAAACTTTTCCTTGGTAGTCCTCATGCCCTTCTATGATTCTTAAGTATATGTTAACTAGTTTCAGATGTGTTTTGTTCTCTGACTCAAAATCAGCCCTTTATTTTAGAAAAAGAAATTGTGTAATTAGTACTTAATTGCTTTGGATATTTTGGGGCATTTAGAGGCGAGGGTAATTAAAAGTCCAGAGAAATTAAACTTTCACAGTGTTCTTTACGTGTGTGTAATTCCTTTTTAAAATCCCCTCCAAAGGCAGGCCTGGCAACTTAAAAATAAATGAAGACTTGGGTTGCTTTTAAAAATTTAACGTCAGTTTTATCTGTGGATTCAGTTTCATTGATTTTTTTTAACTTCAGTTGGAGAGAGGGCCATTGTAATGCTAGAGATCAAGAGATTATCTAGTTCATGTCCTCTTTAGGCACACGTCACCTGAATAATATTGGACAGGTAGCCATCACCCCTCTTATGCTTCAAGATCCTCTAGGAGGAGAATAAGAATTTTTTCGCTACTTTATAAATGTCACGCGTGATCAAATTTAAATATTTGCCATAATTAAAAAGTGGTATGTGGTCTGTTGGGACGCACTAGAATGTGGTTGATGTAGGCCCTTGTCTGTATCTTTAGCTATCCGAGAGGCCTAGGTCATGGTGAGTCACCTCACTCCTCTGGGCCACTTACGTGTAAGTTGGAATACTGGACTAGCGATTTCTAAGACTTTACAAGTTCAGAAATACTGTGTTTCATGAGTCACACACATTATCTAAAAATCGCATTTTTGTGGATCTCGAGGCTAAGGGGTCTGCTTTTAAGCAAGAATATTCTGTTAATTTGGATAATGAACACTTGAACTGTGACATCAACAAGCTTAGTAGTTATGAAATATATTGGGTGTTTTTAACGTACACCTTAAATATGACCTTACTTCATATTTGCTATATTCACTGAGTAAGATGGTTATACAGGATTGGAGATTGGTTTCATATTGATCCCCAAGATTTTGGGAAGTTATACTAAAAGCGCTATTCTAAAACATTACTATTACTCTTTTTTTGTCCTTTCTAGCTAATATTCTTCTTTTTTTTCCTTAATTCTGATCCTTTTTTTTTTTTTCTTAAAGAAAACATTAGGTTATTGAAACATCCAGTTTTCTACTTGGGAAGTTCAAAGAATCCTAAGTAACCATTTGGCTCCAATATGTACAAAGAGCTATAAAAACCTCAATGAAATGTATAATTCTCAAGGAAAATATAAATTGCAAAACTGACTGTTAGAAGAGACAAAAATCTAAACAGACTGGTAGCCATCAAAGAAATGGGAAAAGTAACCAAAGAGCTGCCCCACCAAAGTAGCGTTAGGCCCAGACTGTTGTTTGTGAGGAATTCTGCCCATACTTTAAGGAATGGATAATACCAATGTTATTTAATATATTGCAGATCAAAGGAAAAAAGTAGGAAAACTTCCCATGAGTATTAAGGAAAGGGATGCAGTTCCTTCTTGGATGATTGAGATGAACCTCAGAGCAAACAGTTGGAACCAAGGATGAAAGATAGCAGTAAAAGATATCAAATAAAACCTTGAACTTTGGGCCACATTTGTTGTCCCTGTGCCTTGTTGATTAATGAGAAGTTAAATCAGGAAAGAAAATTATTAAGTCAGTCTAGGTAGGCTTTGTAGAAGGCCTGGGTATCCTTTAAAATGCAGTTGTATTTTATTCAGTTAGCCATTTGAGCATTAAATACAAAGCATACGTTGGTGGTAGGAGTGGGGCAATGAATAGGTTTTAAAAAAAAGAAAAGAAAACATTAACTGTCTTCAGAGCAGATGCCTTGCACCCAGTATGTGGGAAACAGGGAGTAAGCACAGTAAGACAAGGGAATGAAGACAGAATGAACAGAAAGGAAGTAGTGTGGCCTGGTGACTGAGCCATAACCTCTAGATCATGGAGTTGGAACCTCAATAAGATGGTCGACCCAATTTTATATCCATACCCAGTGGTTTAGATAATGATGTTGTGGTAAGGAATCTTTCAAGGTCTGGGGGCCAGGAAAGGAGCATAATACATGGGCCAGGAAATCCGACCAGATGGATGGGGCTGAGCTTAAAAATATCCAGTGGGATGATCCATGATAGAAACTTCTCCTGGGGCCTAAACCAGGTGAGCAGGGTCCCCTGCTCATAATGCTACTCCCTATACTTGTGCTGTCATTTCCTCTAAACTTTGCCCACATTGTTCCCTCCTTCTCTTTTAGGAAATCTAGGATGAAAGTAACAGTGTGAAAGTTGAAACAGGGATGGCAAGGCAGTGAGAGTTTAGTAAATAAAAGAATGGGGAAGAGACCCACTACATAACATCGTACTTCAAATGTGTGGATTAACCTCTTAAATTTGTTTTAAAAAAAAATGTGATGTCACTAGCGGTGACACAGACTTCTAGAAGCTGTCCTTTGGGTACAGTTACTATTGGATCAACTTCAAACTGAGAGGGAGAGAGGAAGGGAGGGAGGGAGGGAGAGGGTGGAGTGAGAAAGTACATTGTTATACTTAGAAGTTCTCCACTGAGAGGTGGAAAGATTCCCTAGCCTCACCTGATGTTTTCTGCCCGAGTTTTGTTTTGTTTTCACATTAAGTGACAAAATTTAAGTTGTAGGTATTGTGTTGGTAATTTTGGTGCTGTGAACAGGAGTGTAACATCTGCTTTTAAAGGGGTTTTAGTATGTGCATTTGGATAGCTTGGTGACCTTTGAAATTTTGTTTTGAGCTGTGTCAGAAACATAATCATTTTTCTTTCTGAAACAGATTCTAACATCTGCAAAGGTTGATCAAGCTAGGATAGTTTTAGTAAATTATTAGTCTCTGTTTTTTAATGTCAACCCAGCTTTTAAAACTGTTGATCAGCTACGGGAAACATCAGCTCAAGGCGCTTGAGTTGCTTCTAATAAATGTCTTTTCCATTAAATATTCTCATTGTGGCCAATGTATTGAGAGGATAGAAATTTGTTCCAGTCTTGTTCATCTGCAGTCCAGTTTTCCAAATTCTTCTTGTTTTTAAAGTAGAATTACTTAAATTTGTATTTCCTTATCTCAATAGTTCAAATTTTTTATGTTTCAAGGAGGGGAGATTGTTCTGAATTCTGGCATCAATCCTCCAAAGTCTGGATAAAGGACATCCACTTCTAACAAAATTTCACTTAAATATCTAGTTTAAATATGTCTGGTCATTAAAAGGTTATTTACGTTTAAAATGCTGACCTTTCAAGATGTACACAAGAGTGTTCTAAAACAGAGTTTCTGAACATTGGCCATGAAACCACTGTCTTGGGCTGACAAATGGATTGGAAATAAGCTACCCAACACTGGGAATGGGCCATTAATTTTAATCAAAGGTGATGCAGGAAGGCGAATGGGACGCATGACAATGTCAACAGCCCAGTAGGTGTTAAGAGACCACACAGCCTTCCTTGTTACTTGGTTGGGCCATTAGTTGAGGTTGGGTGAAGACAGAAAGCCATGTCTGGAATTGAATGACCAGGTCACTCCAAAATCTAATGGAGAACTCCTCATTTCAGAAATCACATTGTAATGCCATTAGAAGTCAAGGACAGCATTTAGAAAATATTGGAAGATTTTTTTTTTTTAAACCAAGCATCCTTGCTAGTTTTTTCCAACTTTGTCAAGCTCCCTGTTTCCTGCCTCCTTTCCTTCTGAATGGATCATTGATATTTACAGAGGATCAGGAAATCCAACAGACTTAGAAAAAAATCTCAAAGCCTGTTTGCTTTTCAGAATTACATATTGTTAGTTGTAAAACTCTGGTAAATGCCAGAAACAATAACATACCAAAGGAATTAAGCAGGGCAATTAATTCTCTGTAGTGATCTCATTGTCCTTGTCCCTTTCTGTGTTCTTGTGTATAGGAATAGTTTTACTAATTGAAACTAAACTTTCTTAATTGCTTTAATGAAAACATTTGTTTTATAATTATAAAGGCCACCGTGCTTGTGCCTCACTGTAAATTGTCAATATTGCCTGATAACATTAGTGATATTCACAGTGGTGAAAGCCTTTTCTTTTAATCGGTAAGTATATTTCGTTATTTTGAGTATTTTCAGTTACAAAAAGGTAGCTTATGACAGCTTGAATTAATGATATTTATAATAAAGACATAAAAACGCAGAAGGGACAAAGAGGCATTTTTATATCTATGCTTCAGGTTTGTTAAGAAAGTTCATTTATTCTGACACAGCCTTGCATGCATAAGAAAGATATGTATGACTGCATTAGCAATTTTTACACATTTTTAGGAAAGAAAAGCAATTATATTGCTGTCTTGTTAATGGAACACTGTTATAAGTAATAGTATTTGTTCTTTCTGTAGATGAAGATCAGCTCCGTGCAAAGGGTTATGACAAAACACCAGACTTTATTTTACAAGTTCCAGTTGGTAAGTCCTTAAACTCTCTTATGCGTTTGTTTATAGTGAAAGGGGATGTGTTTTCTCCATAGATTTATTTTTTTTACTTTTTGTTAATATTAGCAAATGTTACCAGAGTAGATTAGCTTTAAATGGGTGAAATTGTTGGAAAAGATTATTTTAGAAGAGCAGAAAATAATTGGTTTGGAAGAAATCTCTGCCTTAAAAATGTTTACATATATTTAAGCAATAAACATGTCTTCTGAAAGCATTTTGGGTGCCATTTTCAGGTCATTTCTCTAAATTCTGAATTTTTAAACATGATTCCTTTGAAAAGCCAAACTGGCTCACTTGGGTTTGCTTTCACAGTACTTGTCCACTTACAGAGGCAGTGTCAGAATAGGAGGGGGACTTTTGAAAATGATGATGAAAATGAAGGGGATGTGATTATAGCATAAATGGTCTTTGTAAGGAATATGTACGATGCGTTGTTTTATAATTACTTCCGTTGATGACAGCAAGGGCCGAGCCTCTGCTCACTAATGTGAAGCACAGAGAGGCCTAGGCAGAGTTCAGTATTTCCAATCTTCCCTTTTCTTTGCTCTGTATTAGTAATGCTTTGTCCCTTAGCTGTAGAAGGGCACATAATTCACTGGATTGAAAGCAAAGCCTCATTTGGTGATGAATGTAGCCACCATGCCTACCTGCATGACCAGTTCTGGAGCTACTGGAATAGGTAAGGTCCCATTATTTTTCTCTTAAGATAAACGATACTTGGCTGAAATCTCATTAGAAAAAATATTTTGTTTAGCTGGTAAAAATGCTAGTAGCCTTTGTTTCTGGTAAATACAGAGACTTGATTAATGTATTCATTTCAGATAATTTAAACTTCTCTGCGTTCATAATGTTGCTTCATTTTTTAAAACTAACAATCTCTGCATAAGGTCAAAATTAGTATATACTCCCCATTTTCCGTTTTACAGCAATAATATTGGTAGCACTTAAAATAGGAATAATAAGGCAGGGTGCCTATTGACACTAACTTTTTATCCTTTGGATGTAAAATTTATGCTTACTCTCAGACCTTTAAAAATATCATATCCTCCGCTCTCTGAGGAAAGTATCCAAGTGATATCAAAGTTCAAAACGATTTGCCTTCCAACAGAAAAACAGTTTACCTACCAACTTCAATCAACAGTCCTGACTGAAGGCATGGAAATCTCATCGATTAAGGGAAAGGGTTGGAGGGGAGGATGCTTTATTATCAAATTCCTGGGCCTGGGCCTTCATATTCTCTCAGCTAATCCTCACAAGGAAGTTACTTTCCCCCCATTTTACAGATAACGGAGTCTCAGAGAGAAAATAATATGCCATATAGTTGGTCGTCATGCATTTCTCTTTCTCGCTCCCAAACCCGTGCCCTTTCCAGTACATCTCTGCTGTCATTTATAGTACAACTGTTGAAATTTTGTCTTTTACTATTATTGAAGTGCCACATTTTCACACCGCGCATTTTTTCCCCTTAGAATAGGAGGTAGGGCAAGGGGTAACCTTTCTAGATTAACTGTGTTCCTCAGTCACTGGCCAACAGTAAGAATACAATAATAAGATGACATGGGCCCAGATCATTAAGGAATGAGACAGTAGCATCTGTGCACAATAGTCTCATCCTGGGGAAAAACAAAACAAAACAAAAAAACAGTGACAGGCTACAGAATTTGGTATTATATTGTTACTCAGCTTTACAAAAGGCCAGCAGACCTCGTCCGTAGCAGCTGTGCTAAACTAAGCCCACTTTTTGCCATGGTAACAATGATCATGACAAAATGCTGAATGTAATGGCTCTCTTGATTTTCTTGTGTAATTGTGCGTAGCATCCGAGCTTTACTTTACAGGGATGGAGGAGAAAAGTGCAAAATGTTTTAGAAATCAATGCTGCTTCAGCATTCCCTATCTTTTATTCAGCCATTATTCAAATTAGCAGTAATGTGGCAAATTGAATTTTAGATTTTTAGCAATTTTTTGAGTTTGAAATAGTAAAGAAAGCATCATCTTTGGTAGTATAGGGAAAGCAATGACAAGAAAATCAAATTGTGTAAGTTTAGGTTGCTAAAGCATTTTTAACTCCACCAGAAAACAAAACCATTATGCACTGAGACGGTGCCCCCACTTTGGTACTGGTCAAGTCTTTTATGAGGAACAATTACAAATTGAATTCCAAAGAGTAGTGCTTACTTGAAAATCCCGTATTTTTTTCCTAAAACAAGTGACCTGTTTATTGAGTGCCTACTATGTGCCTAACACTCACTATTTTAGAGGTTGAATAAATACTCTGGTCAGTAATCGGACCCCCATGCATTATTGACCCAGCTGGAGGGGATCTGAGCTATGGATAATCTAATACAGTTTCCTTTGGACTGGAATTTAGATTATTTTGTTGTGTGCTACTTTTTCTGTTCTCATGATGTTTTACTTACATGGCTATTGGTTTACATTCCCTAAACATGTTCTTTGAATATGTACCAGCTCTTGGGCATGATTCATTCAGGGTATATTACGCGATAAGGGAAAGTCAGCCTTGATTTTGAATGTTCCAGATCATCCAAGGAGGAAATACTCTACACAGAATTCAGTAGTTTTACCAGATGTCTGCAGAGAGGCCAAGAAATGGAAGTAGTGGTGATATTCAAAATGGAACATAGAAGCATTTACTTGGATATAAAATTTTGATTATAACAGTGATACGGACTTACCAGTGATAGGACCAAAATAGGATTTTGACAGGAGAACTTAGCCTATTTATGAAAATACGGTATCCTACTCTTCATATTTTGCCTCAACACAACTCACATAGTAGTTGCTGAAATTGTTGAGAGTGGAGGAAATCATCTCTCCCACCTGTAGGTAGCCTTTCAAGGAGGCTATTGACTGGTTGGCATTTGGGCTAATTGCTTTATTTGTGTGATGAGCCTCTAGTTAACATAAACACTGTTATCAAATTGTCACACTATTTTTAGATTAAATGTTGGATTTTACAATAAGACTGTTCAGTGAATACTTGTAGAATCATGACCTTGTATAAACCCATTATCTCACATAAATAACTACAGAGCCCTTAATTTTTAGTTTAATGTTTCCACAAGAGTTTTCTTTTTTTGTGCAAGTGGATATTCTTATTCATCCTTTCAGCAACTTTGACAAAGTTGATAATACCGTACCTCTTTATTAAAACATCTTTTCTTGACTTCCGAGAGCTACTCTTCTGGGTTGCTTCCTGCCATCCCAGCAGCATACTCAGTTTGCTTTGCTGGCTTTTCCTCCTCCCAGCTCTCCACTGGAGCTGGGCCCTGGAACTCAGTGCTCAGCACTCTGCCCTTTGCTATCTACATTCACTTCTGGGGTTCTCTCTTGGAGCTTTCATCGGAGACTATGGTTTTATATACCGTATCTGTAACAGTATCTCCTAATTCTTGCTGCCAGTCCTAATATTTCCGCTGAGTACAAATTTGTTTGTTTATCCAACTGTCCACTCAGTATCTCCTCTTGGCTATCCAGTAGGTATCTGAGACCTAACATGTCTAACATTAAACCCTCGATTTTCCTCCCCAGGCTTGTGGCTCCCCTGATTCCTCCCACGCTCAACTAATGGTATCACAATTTGCCCAAATACCCAAGCCAAAAACCCAGCCTATCACCAGCCTACCAGAAAATCCTTTCGGCTCCATCTTCATCACATCTCAAACCATGCCTCAGGATCACCTTCTTACCTGGCATCACCTCACTATCTGTCATCATCTCTCGAACTGTTGCTGTAGCTTCCGAACTGGTCTCCAGACCTTAACCTTTACACTCCTGTGGTCCGTTTTTCATACCCTGGCCGGAGCGACTCTTGGAAAATACAAATCAGATTGTATCGCTTCCTACTCAAAACTCCTCAGTGGCTTCCCATCACATTTCAAATAAAATCCAAACTCTTTCACATGACATTCAGAGCCCTGCATGATCTGGCTCTCTACCATCCCCAGTTATTTGCACACCTGCCTCTCTTTCTCTCTCTCTGTACCCAACTAAGGCTCCCTCCCTCTCTTATACCTCTGCAGTCGCACTGGCTTTCTGGGCCTTCCTAAAATCTACACTGCGTATTTCTACTTCAGAACTCTTACTCTGGCTAATTCTTCTGCTTGGAGTTTTCTTCCCATTTGGATCTCCACATGGTGAGCTCCTCACATCATTCAGGTGTCTGCTCCAATTCCCCTCCTCAGGGATACTTTCCATGAGCACTCAGTCTAAATGACCTCACCTCAGTCATCTCTCCCTCCTCACTTGGTTGGACTTTTCTTCATAATATTTATCCCTATCTGAGTGAAAAAAATAACATTTATATAAGCATCAATTTGTTTGAATACGAGCCTTTATTCAAGAGCTTTACCTTTTATATTGCTGTTGTTAATTACTGTATGTAGTGTGCCCTTCATTCCTTTGTAATCAAAGCTTCAAGAATTTTCCCTGGCTTAATTAACATCAGAAAAATTGAAATTTTGCAATGCCATCACCTTCCCTAAAGTCAAAGACATTGAGTACCGATAATAAGCTGCCTTTCCTGTGAGCAGGCCTCTGTCCCGGGTATGAACTTTGATCAAGTAGCTCCTCAAAACTCTACAGTCTCTACTTCCGTGGAGTTAAAGGAAATAAAGAGTACCTCTGAGAAGCAGCATTTGGACCATAATATAGCCCCAGATTATATAAGGCTATATATATGATTGTAAAGAAAATACATACATATTTACATATATATGTACTTATATATCCCATATACATAGCTCTATAAATACAAATTGTATAAAAACCATATTTCCTTGTGCAATTAACACCCCAGAAGCCTTCTCATTCTACTTCTGTAATCAAAAACTGAGTTCTTCCACAATTTGACCTATATTACTAAGTATATTTTCACATCTGATGGTGACAGTTAAAAAAAAAAAAAAGCAATTCTATAATCTGAAGCCAAATTACATACATGGGTTCTGTACATACATGTGGCCTCTCAGAGAAGTAGGAACAGACACCCTGTGCTCACTTTCAGTGTTTGGAGATAAGGGGTAGGTCCATCTGAAGGAAAATATTAAGCGACCCTAAAGAGCAAAGCCTCACAAGCCACGAGGCAGCACGTGCACTGTGCCCGACATCTACCAATCAAGAACGTGGAAATCTCAGCTGCAGGTTCAGCCTTGCCAACTACCATTCTGGGCGCACACTGGCCCCCATGAGAAACCGAAGGGCACTTTGTAGATACACCTCTTCATTTCTCTCAGAGAGGATTGACACTGGCTGACTGGCAAGCACAAGGCCGAGTTTTGTTTCAACATGCTTTCCCAGCTTAGTGATCCTTGAAACGAAGGAGGGAATCTCTCCTGCTCTTGGGTTTGAATCCAGGTCATGCCACTTTCCAGTCCTGTAACTAGGAACAACTTGCTTAACCTCCCTGGTCTTCGTTTTCTCCTATAAAATAGTGTCAGTAATACCTTCTTGACCACGTGGTCATGAAGATCGGTTATTTAATAGGCGTAGAGCACTTCAGAAGTGCGTGGCAGTCGACAACAGATATTAATTCCTGTGCGTCTCTCTCTCTCCTGCATATCCCTGTCTGGTAGAATTTAGAAGTCTTCTGAGTTGACATTTTTATTTACCTTCTTTGCCAGACAAACTCTTCCTGGACTACTCAGCTTGGCTGACATCTCTTTGGGAAACCTTCCTGCATTCCAAGCTTGCGTTCAGTGCCCGCTGCCGTGTTCTGCTAATAATTTCATAGCATGTGTTGAATGTTGTAATTTCTTGTTTACTTGTCACCTTCCTCCAGTTAACATTGAGTTTCATCTTCTCTGTATGTTTTATCTGTCATCAAATGCTGGAAAGCTGGTAGAATACCTGGCTGGTGGAGGTGCCAGTAGGTGATCAGTTCTAAGGACATGGAGTGTGGCCTAGAAAGGGATTGGGGGGATATACAGCAAGTGGGGTTATCCCCTTGGTCCTGCCGAATCCTCACTCCATGGGTTAGGATACAACCAGAGGGGTCCAGAGCAGAATCCCCTCAAGTTTTGGGCCAGGCCATGGACCTCTCTTGAATGGTTCTAAATAACAGTACCAAAGGAAGCAAATACATGTATCTTCCAAAGTCATTTTTTTTGTCCTGGTGTTAGGATGTGAGGGGAAATGAGCACCAGAGGAAATATGGTCTTAATCACATTTATGTATCACTGAAAAGATGAAGAGCTGACTTCCAAATGTCAGAATTTTGAAACTTTGGCTCCAGAGAGTCTACTCTCCAGAGGCAATGCTAAGCTAATACCTTCTGCCACAAGAACTGATTTGACTTTAGTTCTTACCTCTAAGTATATTTTAAAGATTGGTTATTTACTCAGTGGTGTAGCAATTGCTTTCTCTGGTCTGTGCTGCCTTGAGAGGTGAGGCACTTAGAATGGGGCTGCCTAGCAGTGAGAGTTAAGGAAGGCGTTTTTTCAGAGGATGGCCAAAGTTTTTCCTGTATTAAGATACTTCCAGGAAACCTGCAATTAGCCAAATCACAGATTTCCAGTTATTTCAGTCCTGTTAAAAACAAGGCTGATCACATCTGTCTTAAGTTGGACTATGTGCCTCAGCAATAGAAGCTCTTGCAAACCTTCAATTACAACAGCCTCAGAAGGCACTGCTCCAGTATACTAACAAGTAGTCATCAGCAACAACAAGAGACAGATTGACTAATAATTAGCAAATGCACTGGAGAGGGCTTCTCTAAAGGTAAAATATAATCATTTGCTTTTCCATCTCTTATAGTGGAGATGGTTGTGAGATCCTGATGTTCCGTTGTTCCAGACAAATCCTTGACACTGTTATTAGCTGGAGCAACCTCAAAATATTTGAAAAGGATGAAAGAAGTGTCTGCTGTGTATGTAGTACTTTTATAAGAATGATTTCTCATAACATTTCTTTCTGCATTTGGAATGTGAAATGCAAGAATTTTCCCCACCAAGGAATTCATATTGTCTGCTGTTGGTGTTTTCAGTGTTGACTTTAAATCCAAAACTGAATAAGGGATAAAAAAGATTCCTTAGGCTTTTAAAGTGATATTTGCAATAAAGAGACAGTTGTTAAATAACTGGAATGGGTCCAAGGACTAAAGAGAAAGAAAATAGACATATAAGGAAATATTAATGAATTGTAGTTTCTCAGAAAGATATCTGTCTGATTACTGTCTTCAAGCATGCACAAAATTTGGGGGAGTGGGGTTTTGGAATAGAGAGAGCATATTGATCAGTTTTCCAGAATCAGGGACCAAAGAATTGTTGAAAAGATGACTCTTCTGCTGACCCACTGTGATAGAATGCCTCAGAAAAGTTACCCCACACCAAACCAACAAGCAAATGATTGGGCGGTCATTCTAAAGATGGAAACACAACCATTATGACCATCCAGAGAGAGTGAGGGAAGAATAATAGAGATTCTGCCAATAGGAAGTGACCCAGGAGCATGGATAGAGTCAGGAGCCCAAGAATACAGAATCCATTTCTGAGACTCATTCTAGAATATTGGAGATCAGGTTGAAACTGATGCTAAAATGGCTCGGGAATGTAGGTCAGTGATTCTCCAACTTCACCATGTATTGAAATCACATGAGCAGCATTTTAAAAATACTGATGTGGGTCTTATCCCTGGAGAACTGATTTAATTGATGTTGCGTAGAGCCTGGACCTTGGGAGTTTTTCTTTTCTTTTGAAAACTTTAGGTAATCATGCCATTCTGCATGCAGCACTGACATCAACTTCTTCTTTACCTAGCCTTGGCTAAGTATTTGCCAAACAGCCCTTGCATTTGTAGCCTTTCTGCTTTCAGAGTATTGATGAGAAAAATAAAGCCTTATTAAGGAACAAAGGTTCAGTTCAGCAAACACCTTCACAGGTACTGTGTCAGTCATAGAGACCCAACCTCTGTTTTGGGGGTGCTGATAGTAAGGCCTGAGGCTGTAAATTGCAGGAATGGGACCTGAACCCAGGTCTTCTTCTGAATTCACACCTGTACGCTTTCTGCCCACCAGGCAGTTTCATGTCAGCCATGGTGAGAAATCTGTTTTAAGCGGCTACTTTACTTAGTCAGTTAATGGGTTCGCTGAGCTGATCTAAAAAGCTCTCCAGCATATGTGGTTTAGATATTTACCTCCATAAGGTTAGTGAAGAATGGGCCAGGTGTTCTCTGTTACTTTCTCAAGAGCCCTTATTCTATATTCAAAATATGTATCTGTAGGTTTATTATAAAAGCCTGTCATATATATCAGTACACCCAGAATATAATAACCCCTAAATTGTTGGATTTGAAATCCACAGAATTAAGAGAAGTCTTTTGTATATGGTTCACATTCACAAATTCTGACTGAACTATCTGAAGACTAGTCTGAATTCAGAAGAGAAGTGAACTGTGGAACATTTGTTAAGAAATGTTTTTATTTTAAATGGAGTTCATTTTTTTTTTTCTGAATTGCCGTTGGTTGCACATAAAAAACAAGTCTGTTTTAATAAATAAGAATAGTTTTAAAAATAGCTTTATTGAGGTATAATTAACATTATAAACTGCATATATTTAAAGTATACAATTTGACAAGTTTTGACACATTTATATAAACTTACAAAATTATCACCTCAGTAGAGATATTGAACATACATACCTACCACCCCAAAAGTTCTTGTGCTTCCTTAGAATCCTTCTTCTCAATCTCTTCACTTCTCTCTGCACCCAGGCAACCACTAATCTGCTTTCTTCACTATAGATTCAGTTTGCATTTTCTAATATTTTCTGTAAATGGCATCATACAGTATGTACTTTGGCTTTTTTTTTTTTTTTGGTTTTGTTTTGTTTTACTGAGAGGTATTCACTTGCATAGCTATACCATTATTTATCTGTTCACCTATTAATTGACATTTAGGTTGTTTCTAGTTCTTGCTATTAGTAATAAAACTCCTATGAATAGTCATGAAAAAATGTTTGTATGGTTTCATTTCTCTTAGCCAAATACTTCGAAATGAAATAGTTGGGACATACAGTAAGTATATGTTTACCTTTTTGCAAAATGATTTAACTGTTTTCCAACGTGGTTGTACCATTTTACATTCCCACCAGCAGTTTATGATAGTTTCAGGTGTTCCTCAGCTCCCCCACCACTTGGTATGTTCCGTCTTTTTAACTTTAGGCTATCTAAGAGTTATGTAGTAGTGCCTCAGTGTGATTTTAATTTGCATTTCTGTAATGACAAGTGACATTGAGAATCTTTTTACATGCTTATTTGCTACCTATCTTCTTTGGAGAAGTGTCTGTTCAAGTCTTTGGCTCATTTTTCGAGTTCTTTTCTTATTGTGTTTTGGTAGTTTTAAAAAAATATTCTGGATATGTCTTTTATCAGACATGTGATCAAATATGAAATATTGTCTCCCAGTCTTTTGCTTGTCTTTTCATTCTCTGAACAGTGGCTTCCAATTTAATTTTAATAAAGTCCAATTTACTAATTTTTCTTTTATGGACTATGCCTTTGATGTCACATCTAGGAAATATTAAAGATTCAAAGATCTAAAGAAATCACAGGGGCACCTGGCTGGCTCAGTCAGTGAAGCATTTGACACTTAATCTTGGGGTTGTGAGTTCGAGCTCCACGTTGGGTGTAGAGATTACTTAAAATAAAATTTAAAAAAAAAATCTTTAAAAAAAATAAAAAATCACAAAGATTCCCCCCTTTTTTTCAAAAAGATTTATTTTAGGGTGCCTAGGTGGCTTAGTCAGTTAAGCATCTGCCTTCAGCTCAGGTTATGATCCCAACGTCCTGGGATCGAGTCCCATGTCAGGCTTCCTGCTCAGCGGGGACTCTGCTTCTCCCTCTCCCTCTGCTCCTCCTGCTTGTGCGCTCTCTCTCTCTCTCTGTCAAATAAATAAATAAAATCTTTAAAAAAAATTATTTTAGATTTACATTTAGGTCTAGCATCCATTTTCAGTTAATTTTTATATATGATGTGATACGTGGATCAAAGCTCATTTTCTAGCATATGGATATGCAGTTGTTTCAGAACCATTTGTTGTAAAGACTAATAGCTACTAAATAGCCTTTGCACATTTGTCAAAAATCAAGGGGAGGAAATCTGAGGGGGAGAAGAACCATGAGAGACTATGGACTCTGAGAAACAAACTGAGGGTTCTAGAGGGGAGGGGGCAGGGGGATGGGTTAGCCTGGTGATGGGTATTAAAGAGGGCACATATTGAATGGAGCACTGGGTGTTATACGCAAACAATGAATCGTGGAACACTACATCAAAAACTAATGATGTTATGGTGATTAACATAATAAAATAAAATTTTTAAAAGATCAATTGATCATTTATGTGTAGGTAAGCCTTTTTCTGAATTCTCTATTTTGTTCCATCGATCAATTTGTCTATACCAATTCTCTACCATCTTGATCACTATAGCTATATTTTGGAAACTATATAATCCTCAAACTTTATTTTTCTTTTTCAAAGTTATTTTTGTCTATTCTAGGTCCTTTGCATTACCATATAAATTTTAGAATCATCTTATAAATTCACCCCCAAAAAAGTCTGTTGGGATTCTGACGGGGATTACTTTGAATTTATAGGTCAATTTGGGAAGAATTGATATCTTAACAATATTGAGTCTTCTCACCCATGATCACAGTATCTCTCCATTTATTTAGGTCTTTTAATATTTTTCTTAAAATTGCCCTGTAGTTTTCAGTGTACAAATCTCTCACATTTTCATTAGATTGATCCCTATGTGTTTTATATTGCTTCTTTTAGAAGTGATAGTTTTGGGGGTGCCTCAGTTGGTTAAGCATCTGACTCTTGGTTTTGGCTTAGGTCGTAAACTCAGGATCGTGAGATCAAACCCCACATTGGGCTTCGTGCTGAGTGTGGAGCCTGCTCAAGATTCTCTCTCTCTCCCTCTCTCTCTGCCTGTCACCCCTACTCATGCAGACACGTGTGTGCTCTCTCTCTAAATAAATAAGAAAGAAATAAAAATAAAGAAAAAGAAGTGATAGTTTTTATTTTAATCCCCAATTGTTCATTGTTACTATAAAGGAATACAGTTGATTTTGTATGTTGATTTATATCCTACAACTTTGTAAAACTCATTCTAATACTTTACTCTTTTGGTAGATGCCATAGGATTTTCTGCATAGACATCCATATCACTTGTGAATAAAGACAGTTTCACTTTTTTCAATTTGGATGACTTTTTTTTTTTTTTTTAACTGTCCTGGCTAGAATCACCTATACAAAGGTAAATAATGGTGGACAACATACATTGCCTTTCTTCGGGAAAAGGCATTCATTCACATTAAGAATAACGTTAGCTATCAGTTTTTGTAGATGTTCTGTATCAGGTCAAGGAAGCTCCTTACTATTCCTAGTTTGCTGAGAGATTTTATCAAAAATGGTTGTTGGATTTTGTCAAATGCTTTTCTGCATCAATTAAGATAGTCAAATGGAGGGGCGCCTGGGTGGCTCAGCCGTTAAGCATCTGCCTTCAGGTCGGGTCATGGTCCCGGGGTCCTGGGATCAAGCCCCGCATCAGGCTCCCTGCTTAGCAGGAAGCCTGCTTTCCCCTCTCCCACTCCCCCTGCTTGTGTTCCCTCTCTCGCTGTGTCTTTCTCTGTCAAATAAATAAATAAAATCTTTAAAAAAAAGATAGTCAAATGGGTTTTTTTAAATTATTATTAATAGGTTAATATGGTGAATTACAATGATTGATTCCTGAATGTTATACCAACCTTGCATTCCTGGAATAAACTCCACTTGATCATGAAACGGTATCTTTTTATATTTTGTTGGATTTGATTTGTTGAAGATGTATTAAGAATTTTTTCTTTTACATTTATGAGTGATATTGGTCTGTGGTTTATTTTTCCTGCTAAGTCTTTGTCTGGTATTAGAGTAATGATGGCTCATAGTATGAGTTAGAAGGTTTTCCCTCCTCTTCAATTTTCTGGAAAAGTTTGTACAGATTTGTTATTATTTCTTAACTGTTAGGTAGAATTTCTTCTTCAAACATCTGCTCCTATTTTGTTGTTGTTGTTGGAAGGTTTTTAACTACGAAATTGACTTGTTTAATAGATGTAAGGATGATTCAAGCTGTTGGGTTTTGGTTTTGGGCTTTTTTTTTTTTGAGTAAACTTTGGTACTTTGTGTCTTTCAAAAAATGTGTTCATTTCATCTAAGTTGTGGAATGTATTGGGAGAAGCTTACTCAGAATATCCCTTTTTTCTTTTACTAGCAGTAGAATCTGTCTGTAGCGATGTCAACTTTTTCATTCCTGATATTGATAATTGTAGCTTCTTTCCAGATCAGTCTGCCTGGAGGTTTATCAATTTTATGGTCTTCTGAAAGAACCAATTTTAATTTTATTGATTACTTCTGTTTTTTCTTTCATTGATTTCTAATGTAATCTGTATATTTTTTTCTTTTCTTTAGTTTCACTTTCTCTTCTTTTTCTAGTTTCCTAAGGTGGAAGGCTGAGGTTATTGATTCAAAACCATTCTTTTTTTCCAAGATAAGCAATTTAGTGCTGTAAATTTACCTCTAAGAACTGCTGTGGCTGTAGTCCACAAAATTTTATATGTTGGGTTTTCATATTTATTTTGTTCCAAATACTTTCTAATTTTTCATTTCTTCTTTAATTCACAGGCTATTTAGATGTATTTAGGGTATTTTGTTCCCAAATATTTGAAAAATTTTTCATATATCTTCCTGTTACTGGTTTCTAATTTATTTCCATTGAGGTCAGGAACACACTTGCATCCTTTTAAATTTATTGAGATTTGTTTTATGGCCTAGACTATGGCTATCTTGATAAGTGTTCCATGTGCACTTAAAAAGAAAGTTTGTTCTGCTGTTGTGAGTGAACTGTGCTATAATTGGCAATTTGGTCAAATTGATCATAGTAATATGTTCAAGTCGCACATGTACTGATCAATATTCTGCTGTATACTCAAGGGAGACCTACAGATAGTCTCTGGAATTCTCTCTCTATACAGTTCTCTTCTGCTGGTATTCTGTCCTATAGACTCTAGCTTCCCGGTCTTCCCATCCTTCCAGCTCTGTCTCCTCAACGCAGAGGGACCCGCTGAGCCTCACCTAGGTTCTTCATCTTCACAGTGCAGCCTGAAAACTCCAGGAAGTGGGCTGGGGCAAAGGGCTTACCTTTTTTGTTTCCCATCACTCAGGGGGCATTGTTCCACATTACTGTCATTATTTGTCCCCATCTGTTCTGTTTGTTTATTTCCAGCAGGAGGATAAATCCAGTCCCTGTTACCCCATCTTGGCTCCAAGCAAATGTCTCTCAATTATGGTTTTTAACACATTGTAAACAGTTTGTCTTATTCAGTGTTAACCTTGTAAACGTATTTGCTATTTAAGTTATAGATTTCATTGTTACTAACAAATTTTCTTAAGCATCAACTATGAATAGAATAATTTATGGGAGAGGTTGTGCAAACCTTCAGGTTTCTTTCTTTTGATCTCTCTCTTTCTCAAACAGACCTAGGTCTCTTTCTCCCAGGATCCTTAGAGTTGAGATGGGATTTTCCATCACTACTTTTGCCCAGCAAAACGAAAGGCTTTGGTATAGTCCACGCCAAAGATTGGCTAATAAGTGTATGGTTGTTAGAAGGCAGCTTTCTTCAATCATCTTTCATCAGCACTCACCAAGGGCTTCTGCTGCCACTTGGACTGACATAAAGCTGGCCGTGGTTTGGTGAGATAGAGCCCTGTTCACAGAAGTTATGCCTTTTCTCTCACTTCTCTCTGCCTCTACATTTAAGAGACACATTTCCCCATTTCTGAGCATCTTTTGGTATTTGATATCATTCAAGAATCTCCTGGGATGGGTGACTCACAGATGATGAGTCTGTGTTGCCCTAGTTTGCCCTTGCTCATTCTCCTCTCACACGTGTAGAGTGTGGAAAATGAGCCATGAATACAATTTGCATGTCACATACTCTTCTTCTCATAAAACAAAAACCTGTGTGGATACATAACAGCAATGGTAAACATTCTTTCCTTCGCATTTCTAATTGACCCTGGAAGTCGTATTCTCATAAAAACTAAACTCCTACTATGAATTCCATTTATCCATTTATTCCATTTAACACAAGCAAATTAGATTCTCTTCTGTTTTCTTGCTCTCTCCTTTATATTCTTAGTCTACTTATGATTTATGAATTCCATTCTCTTGTTTTACTCCCTTTCCTACCTGAATCGCTAACGTCGAGATGTTTACCATTTTGTTCACCCTTATTTTCTTACGGGGATTCTGCCAGCAAGGTTAACAATCCTGTTAACCCCTTCCTACTTCTCCCTATATATTCCTCTTTGCCATCTTCTTCCCTTTTATCATTGGCAGCTTTGTTAACCATCACCACCTACACATTTTAAATTTAGTCCTGTAGCATCCCTGATAGCTCATTCCAAGTGATCATAAATTCAAAATTAATGCAAAATTCCTTTATTTAGCAAAAAGAGGGGTTTTTTTTTGATTCATAAAGCTCATCAACTTATGTAGATATGAGTCTATCATAATCATCCCGGATAGCTTCAGCTGTAACTTCCAGAACACTCTATATTGATTATGAAGGTGGTAAAAATGAAGTCATTGGTTGTGACCATAGGTCAGGTGTGTAAAACCATATTGACTCGGCACTAGACCAAAATTTTGATCAGCTCCAGCTGCCTTTCATTATTTTAATGTAAAATGAATATTTTTACCACTACATATTCCTAATGCAACATATTCTAGCAAAATGGTCCATCAGTAGTAGCATAAATATATGACTAAGTTCAGTAGATATGTATTAAGTTCCTTTATGTGGATACAGCATATTATGCATTCAGAGCATACAAAGATAAGCAAAGCTTCATCTTGCCTTCAAGGAGTTTAATTCAATCTAATTGAGAAACAAAGCATGTACATGGATCACAAAAATAGCTAACACTGAGCACCAGCTATGTTCAAGGCACTGGCTTAAGCGCTTCCATGTATTATCATCTTCGATCCACATACAAAGCCTATGAAGTAGATACTAGTATTTTATCCCCATTTCATATAAGAAAGGTGTGGCATAGAGTTTAAGTACCCAGATCAAGGTCATAGAGCTGGAAAGCCAGGGGAGATTTTTTGATAGAAGAGTAGCATGATTAGGACCTATCTTTAGGATGGATGTTCTGGTAGCATTGCTTCAAGTGGACAGAAGCCAGAAGTTGGGGATAGAAACACAATTGCTAACACAGTTGTCCATATTGAAATAATCCATTAATTCCCAAATCATACTGGTGGGTGGGAATGGAAGAAGAGTGCAGATTTACAGAGATGACAAAGATAGAATTTACAGAATTTGGCAAGTAACTAATGTTGTTGTATTGGGAGGTATGGTACAACGATAACGTTGAGGTTTTGATATTGGTGGTGCGGAGAGAATACTGATGCTGTTAAAGAATTGAGAGTAGAAAATAATCCAGGTTAGCAATAACTTTAGTTGTGACATTTAGAGATGTCCAAAGGCAGCTGGGTTGTAGAATAAGAATTCAAGTGATGGATCAGAGATAGGTAGGATTTAGGGATCATCCACAGTTTACTATTTATAGACAAAGTGGGTTTTCATGGAGGAGTGTAGAGAAATGCCCTTCTCTATGGACAGGGAGAGAAAGAAGACAACTGTGATATAATGACATCCATAATAAAGTTTAGGGAACTGATGAACAATAAGTATTACTGTGAGAGTGAATAAAATTGTTTCTACATTTATTGACTCTCAACCTTCATCTCTTGCATTTAACCATTATACAGTAATTTTAAGTCTAGTTGCATTGAATCTGATTATTTGGAGTATTGATGGTTAAAATCAGTTCCCATCATAAGTTATATGGGTTTAGAAAGTTGTACCAAAATGTAAAAACCTAGGGCTTTTAACAATCACACTTGAAAGAAAGCTTGGGAGTTGCATTTGTCAAGCAGCTAGGAAAACCATTCATGCATACCCTCCGTCCAAAGCTCCATCGGTAACCCAAACATAAAGAACTGAAAGGTCCTTCTCCTTCATGCGGTGTGATGTTTGTTGACGTATTTTGACATGCCAGTACAACGCTGAACGGATCTGACCTTCCTGCAGTACTGAGGGACCCAGGTTCGGTCAGGGTACCTGACACTCACTGCATTGCTCTTTCTGCCTTTGTCCTCCTTTACGGATGAACACCAAATGCTGCTTCTACACAGAAATATTTAAAAATTTAAATGAACCTAAACGATTGCTTTTTAAGTGTCTCTAGTCTCTTTTCTCCAGTGACCATCAAGCTGAAAATCTTAGTGGGAGCTATTAATGCTTTTAATTAAAAGAAATTAAATTTGTTTTTCAGAATGATACATTGGGTAGAGATTGTTAATTCTTGAAATAGAAAAACAAAACAAACGAGGAGGTCTCTACGCTATAATACGTTTTACAGTCTTTCTTTATCTTTGTGATAGAAACAATTTTTTGGAGTTTGAATGTTTAAGGATTACCTCCAAAGTGCAAAATTAATGTACATGAAAGTCAATCTTAGGTAGCTTTTGAAGTAGCCACCTCATAGGTAATATCATGTGTTAAGAGGTTGAAGAGTTAGGTGGAGGCCAGAGAGCTGTCAAGAGTATTTTCTGTCATGTATAAATATGTTCTGTGTTAGATTTATCTACTGTGAAGTAGAGCTTTGACTAGTAACCCATATTATTTCTTAATGTCCTATTACAGCAGTGTGGGGGTGAGGATGGAAAGAAAAAATGTTTCCCATTAATGAATTTCCAAAATATAAAAGTAGTAAGCTAAATGCTTTTCATCAAGAGTAGCTTTTTAGAAAGGTTTTCCTGCTGTCTCCACAATTAGTCAATATAAAATAAGTCTGACAATATTCTCCTAGCATTTAAACTGCACTCTGCAAATTGTGGAAGGTTTTATGTATTTGTCATAATTTTGGAGAAAAAGGAGTAGTCCAGTATTTTAGTCAAATTGTTTCCAAATGTGATAACTGTCTGCTAAATGAAATTAAGGTATGCTTGTCCAAAGTAAATATTTTAGTGACATAACCTAAAATTAGGACTGAAATTTTGCAGTACTTAGTTGTTTAACTATTCGCCTATTTTGCATAGTACCTGAACTCTCCAGTAGCACCCTGGACATCACCATATGTCTTTGAATTGTTTCTCTGTTTTCTCTGCCCTTTCAAATGTTGTCATGTCACTGGAAACCAGTGCCCAGTACTGACAAAGCACGTTTAGCTCCTTTCTAGGATTCCACAGGCTTCAGCTCCAATTTCCTGGTATTCCTTATTCAGATTAGACCTCTAAGTTTGTGTGCCATGAGGACTGACAGCCCTGATCCTGCTCTGCTTGCCCAAGGCCTGGTCACGCACACTCCATACTCCAAAGCATGGCCACCGCCACAGGCCCGACCTTTCAGGATTTTATGTAATTTTTCATTGACACCTATATCTGACATTGCAGATGTACTTCTCATTGCGGAGTCTTTATCTCCATAGGAATAGCTGAAAACCTCTTTTTCCTTAACTATTACATAGATTAATTCTACCTAACAATGACAGGCTTTCCTGCTGAAACTCAAGTAGCCAAATCCTTTTTCTCTTTTCTAACCATTCTCCGAGTAACATTTTACGCCCCCAGTCCGGCATGCAGGTCCATGCATGTGCACACGTACACTTGTACACACGCATGTGCACACACACATGAACCACTCTCACTAATTGCTTGAGTACACAGCAAACCCATTTGAGATGACAGGGAAAGGGTTAAGTCTTGACATTCTTTTTACCAGGCTTATTAGTGACTTAATCTCTACACACTTCTTTCCTCCAAATTCACCCTTAGGTACATACACAAGCATAAATTAACCCAGTTGTTTCTAATATTATGGCATTCTATATGCATCTTTTCCCCAGAAAGTACACCACAAAGTTCTGTTGTTTTGCCAGGTTCCTGGCCTTCTTTTATAAATTCTTAGTAAAATTTCTTGCATTGTGGTAAGAAAATATATTCTATCAATTATTTTAGAAAGTAATAATTCATTATAGTTGATCATAAATGTCAGGAAGCAAAGACCCAGCTGAAGCATTTTGTCACTAATCATGCTGTTTTTCTTCTAATTAGTTAATTTACATTTTACAAATTAAGGGTAAAATTCAGACAGAAGATAACATCATAGCTTTAACTGACCTATATTTGTATCTGCCAAATTTAAGTTAATTAGAAATGTAGATGCTGTTTGTTTTATCTGTCAGAAAAGCTCTTTTTTCTTAAAAAAAAAAGTAGACACACTTTTTTTCCCCTCAGCATTTATCATCTAAATAATAGTCTTGCCAAGATGGCAGCCTCATAATAAACTCTTTTCAGTGGAGTGATGGGTAATGAAGCTTGCTTGTGAAGGCAGCGAAAAATGTTGTCTGGCCAAATGCATGAATATGATGGCTAGAGAATCAGTGGACTTTCTCAGTCATCAATCTTTTTAGTAGCCTCTTATACATCTGAATATTTTGATAGATGATCTAATAATTGAGTTATCTATCTTTCTAACCATCAGAGTTGCATAAAAATTATTCTCACATGCTACTGAATATTAAATATATTAGGCATTCAGTAAATTTTTCATAAAAGGGCCAAAAGGTGAAAGATTTTTGTTATTCTATAAATACCTCTTAATATATTGAGTGTTAAGCTCTCTGAAATAGTCAACCCTTAATTCCCTTTGTGAGAAGCAAGTATAAACTTGAAAAGGTGGACACCCCATCATAAGTAGAGCATATAATAGTTACTACAGCTGGCGAAAAATCAACCCTGGTGAACATATGGATGCAACTCAGTTGTGTAAAATGGAATGAATGTCCTTGTTGGCCTAACACCAGTGTCACATTTAACATGACACAGGATTTCCAGACAAAGAACCACAGGTGATGTAGGTGTACAGAGTGACCATGTGATTTTGATGTGCACATCATTTTGATGTGCCCATCCTCTCAGAGGGGGAACCTTTGGCCTATCTAGCATTTTAGCTGGTGCCACCAAACTACTCACATATTCTCTTAATGCATAAGTCGTTCCTTCCCCCAATATGGCTTTATATTGTGTTGTGTTGTGTTTTTGTTTTTGTTTTTTTGTCGTATACTACTCTATTGAAAGCTTATCAACAACAAATGTGCTTCACTGGGATTGAAAAGCAGGCAAGGAAAATTGGCAGGAAACAGATCATTTACCAAGTAGGCTTTCCCCACCCCTACCCATACTATCCACATCTTCAAGTTGACCTAGCCGTGATGACTTCCCTGGAACCACATTAAAATAGTTCTGCCCTGGAAGAGCAGACATTTGTTTGCAAGTCTGAAGGGTTACCAATCCTGTGCATCTTGAAAGACACTCAAATGAGCAGGGCCTTGTAAATTGGATTTCTATTAGCCAGTCCTGATGGTAGCTCTTCATTAGTGGAATGGGAAGAAGTGCTATCAATAGCTCCAGCTCTAAATATCTTTTTTTTTTAATGACACACTTATTTTTGGTCTGCCTCATCCAAAATGGTGATACATGCTAAAAGCACCAGAATTGATTGTGTTTCAGGTTTTGAGTAAATCTTAAAATATGGACATTAGTTATGTTTACATGCTTTTCAACTTGAAGAGCATTTGAAACAAGAGAGACATAATGGTCAGAAACAAATATGGCAAAAATGTCTTAAACTTGCTGTCCTTACAGCTTCTCACATTGATTTCAGCTCACAGTTGTACTATTTATAAAAGTTTGGGATGATAGACTTTCTTTCTCTTCATTTCCTGGATTGAAAATAATAATTAAGAAGGATAAAACCAATTGTGGAAATCCCTCTACGGATTACATCTGAGGAATTATTCCTCTCTGGTAGTTTGATCTTTTTTGTTTGTTTGTTTGTTTCAGGAATTTTGTTTCTGTAATCTGAGATTGGGGAAAAAACATATTTTACTGTAGAAGCTACAGCTGGAAATTTTAAACTATTAGGTATCTATTTAAAATTATATATTTAAAACTATTTGAGATACCCATATTGGAGAAGTTTTAGGGGAGGGAATAGTCTTTTCTTAATCAAAGTAGCAAACATCTGTGTTCTTTCTAGTCTGTCTTTTGATTAGCATGGCCTCATCCATCACTGATCTTTGATATGAACACCAAGAAGTCATGTCCTTTTGTTTTAAATGATAAATATGCCTTTGTCATGAATACTCATAGGCAACCTAGGATTTACATCTGAATTGTCAAAGTGTAACTGGCCAGCTCCTGTGATGAGTGACATTATTAGTGAAATAAAGAAGTTTTTAATTTGTCATGGATAGGCCTTAGATGGTGACATTATGAGACTATGTGGGTTTGGATGCTAGAAAAGTAGTCCTTCCCCCACTATTTTTCTAAGATTTGTCACTTATCAACAAGAGGCAATCTGCCGCAGGAGGCTGTCTGTGAACATTTTTACTTTAGTGCCATTAGTCTGTCTCTGTAGGTTTTATTATTTAGGCTGGATGGCCGGTAGTTCTTATCAAAACTAATACTGTTTGAAGTAGCGGACTTCTGGTGGTCAAACAACCAGTATCAGGATTTGTTCTGTCTGGCTATTATTGCCAGAGACGGTATTTTTTTAAACTTTAGCTTTATTTCAAGGTCTGTGTCAATTATATTTTCTAAACAAGTTTCTTTGATATCTTTGAACAAACTCACATCTACTCAAATGTATTTATGTATGCGCTATTTATATGAGCACATTGACATCCGCATGGTATCTACCTGCACAGTCTTGTGTTAATCACCAGACCATTGGACGGTCAAGTTCGACTGTTGTATTTGACTCTTATACTCAGAAATTAGGACCATTAAAATTAAAAATACTGTGAAGTGTTGATCTTCTCTTGTCTGCACTATAAAGGAAGATTTCAACTTACATGTATTTGCCTTATTTATTTCTCCATTATTAACAGGCAAATATTTTGATTATTTTAAAGTTTCATCTTGTGACATACATATTTAGAATGTTTCACGTTGGTAATAAGTAGTTCGTTATAACTTATGTATAAAAGGCATCCCATGGAGATCTGGTATTTTAATAATAACTTAAACAGAAATTGCATTACCTTTTACATGTTTTGTCTTTATAATTGCAACAGAATTGTTTTAAAGGTAGGAAGAATAAGAGAAATTTTCATTTTTTCTTTTTCAAATGAATTGATCTCTTGAATTATCCAAAACAACCTTTAACTTAGAATGTTGACAGTTGCAGGAGAGTGAAACTATGTATTTTAGTTTGACTCGTTATCTCTCCACAAAATTCACTTTAAAATGATTTCATCATTATAACAGCCCCAGTTAAATTCTGTTTTATTTGTGGCCATATTCCTCACCCCATGAATGTATTAATCTTGGGTTTTCTTTGTTTTGACTGAGCCAGAACTGAAGCATAGCGATTATTTTTTGGAAAAATATTTTTTGTGATGAATCACTAAATTCTACTTCTGAAACCAATATTACACTATATGTTAACTAACTAGAATTTAAATAAAAACTTGAAACATGAAAAAATATATGTATCTTTTGATTGCCAAAAAAATTTTTGAGATAAAAAAATGTACTCGGTTAGAAATTAACCCTTATCATCCAGGGATTTTCTGTATCTTTTTTATCCTTGATATTTCCTAGGTCACCTATTTCGTGAAAAATGAAGTCTTATTGGTGTTTGTTTCCCAATAGAAAACAATCACTTAGTGACTCTAAAGCCCAGCCCCTCACTTTAATTGAGATTTTTGTACTGTAATGTAAGTGTCTGAGTTTTTGAGACCCTAAGGCTTTCACCCAACTTGAAGACAATGATGCCAGTGAGCTTCTGTCCAGAGTTAATCAGCTGCAGAATTTGTAAACTGCACATGTGTCAAAGTTGAAAATGTTAGCACTCTAATAGAAGCTTGAAAAGGTTAGATCTGATAAAAGCCGTCAGCGGTTAAAGAAAGTGATTTATGGGAATGTAATGACACAAAATGCCTCATTTATCACTCATCTATAGATAGGTTAAGGTTCCTGTGTCATACTTTTAAAAACTTGACCACTAAGAATTGTCAAAATAGGTACTTAATTACCCTTCATCCTTTTCCTTTTGAATTTATTTCATTCGGGTTTGGTAATTTTATCTACGATCACTTTACTATCATTCACTTCATATGGTTCCATTTAAAGTCATTCATATTTTGGATTTTCAAAAACTGTACATCACTGATCTTTTTGAAGTTTTATTAGCTAAAGCTGTTGCAAGGAAAGACTAAGTCAATCTTATATATGTTAATTTACTTTTTTGTTTAGTACGAATACCATGGAGATATATAAAAGTTTCATTTTCTCACACTTGTAATTTTCATTAGCATTTTATAATTCTCTAAATTTTCTATATCTCTCTCCTTAAAAAGTACAACATTAGATTTTAAAAGACAGAGCCATCAATTGGTTTACCATCCTAGTAACTCAACTTAATATTTAAGTTCCACACAAATTAAACTTAATGAAAACCTGCCTGTCTGGTTAAATGATCCTTTAAGGTGGGGGGGGACGGGGAGGGCTAAAAACAAAAGTTAAGAGACATGGCAGCTTGGATTTCTTTCTTAGATTGATTTAAAAATAATTATTTCTTTATACATTCTCAGAAAAATATTAGTAAGGTTGGAATTGCTAGACATTTATTTGCTTATTTGATTTCATTTAGTTTGTGCATAAATATGTTAACACTGTTAAATAAAAACTATTGTAGAAACTGCCAATATATCAAAGTAATATTATAAAACACCCATTTTTATGCAGGATTATTACAGTTTCAGACTCTTTAGTATGAAGAGTGGAATTGTTTAATGCTTTTTGGAAATTATTCAGATCATTAAGTAGGCCTAAGTGCTCAGGGTTCCCCCCCTTTGCCTCCTTATAGCCAAAAATTAATTTGAAAATTTTGACAGGTTTCACTTTCTCAGCCATGTATTGTACTTTCTTCAACAGGGACATCCCAGGTTTAATTTAAAAAGAAGTCAGAGCAGTTTCTTCAACAAGGCAAAGTCATGAAAATAAATGGGGAAAGGAGAAACTGCCCTAGGAAAGAGAAACTTGAGACATCATAGCCAGATGCAGTTGACCTTGTTGTATCTCGATTCCATCAAATGGACTATTAAAAAAAGGGTTGGTTTTTTTTTTTTTTTTAGACAGTCATTGAAAGTTGAATATGGATCGGTGTGAATTCTTAACACCAAGAAATGACTGTTAATTTTGTTAGGCATGACAGAGCCATTATGTTTATGTAAGAAAATGTCCATTTTTTTTTTCCCAAAGAGATACATATGAGAACATGTAGGGATGGAGTGACTTAAGAGCCTGGGATTTCTTTTAAATTTCAGCAAAATAAATATATAAGGTGAGAGAAATTTAAAGGGAGAATATAAGATCTGCAAGATGGTTATTTAGTGAGGGAGTTAGTTCTCTTCTTTTTATACATTTCAAAATTTTTACAGTAAAAACCTAAAAAGTCAGGGAGATTCTTAGATCAGTCTTGTCCAAAAGTATTATACAATCATAACATCCTACCTTTTCTAATATTTTCTTCCTGCCAGTCTTAATTTTAAAATCATACAGTATAATCTAAAAAATGCTTTTTTAAAAAAGACAGGTTCCAAAGTTTATCCAAAAAAACTCCTCTCATTGGCTAAGATCAAATCCCCAATTACAATATTCTAACACCATTAGCAAACCTGGTATCGTCTAATATAGTAAAGGGCTAAGAAATTCTGCACATTGATTCAAAATATGGCAAGTATTAGCATACTTCTTTGTGCTCTGAAAAGTGTATAGTTCCTAAATGGCATCGTGAACGATTTTTGTTTGTTTGTTTAAAAAAAGGTTGTAATAAATATATAATTTCCGTTCCATATTCCTCCTGGCAAACAAATATTAAAACATTTATAATTCTGATATTTTAGGCTTTGTTTCTTATCATTATTTACAAAAGCATTTTTCTTGAATTGCAAATATAGTTTCCCAACTCAAGGAATATCAAACTAAATGTATTGTCTTTCTAGATGCATTTTTGTTCAGAAAAAAAAATGTGTACATTTAAATTAAAATCTTAATTCTTCTATGATTTTAAGTCTGTTTACTTGGTTACCTTTAGACTTATAAGCAGTATTTTTATTTTTAAACAACAACAAAACAAACCCCAAAGATCTCAAACTCTTAAAAATATACATTGATTAAGAAAATGTGTTCTTAATATGAATTTATCATTTACCCTATTTGTATTAAGGGATAGTTAACCAAATGTATTGTGTTTTTCTATTTTTTATAGATCCCTTACATTTATTAAGGAAACACAGGAAGCCCCGTTTCAATTGAACCTTCCAGAGATTAATTTTTATTTGAAGGAGTTTTGTTGTTATTTTTTCAAATCCCTGATTAGGAAAAATTCATATTGTATGTGTTTATATAATCACAGGAGTCAAAATTGTCTCAATCTATGAATCTTAATAGTTTGCTCTTTTAACAACTATGAGGAAATGTATTAAAATGCCTTAATTACAGGGCAAGAAAAAGAGAAAGCACAGTCTTTTGCATATGATCTTTGAATTGTTCACCAAGGTATAAAGAAAGCATTCAAGCGTGGTTTCAAGAACTGTCAGCGTTAAGAAAATGCAAGGTACTTTGTAGAGCCTTAAAGACCTTTCTGGGAAATAGATTTAATTAAAAAGTAAAAGAGACTTTTCATTTTAAAGAAATCTTTAAAATGTTATAAAATTTCATGTTAATATATTAATAAGGGTATTATCTTCTTATCCCAGATGAGAAAAAGTCATCCATGAAGCTATTATATTTGATTCACACAATGGTGGATCCTATAAATATTTTTCCTTAGGTTTGATTTAAGAGTGAGAATTATAATGCATATTGAAGTATATAATAATTTTAAAAACCTTCTCTCTCTGATTTGTATATGCTGACTCAATCTCATCCATAAATTAGGAACATCTAGTAGTCTTCCTCCTACTAACAGAAGCCCTTTTACCCACGTTAAAGTTCAAAATGATCAGAAAAATTGATTTTTGCCCTGTTTATCTAAATTAACATGTTCAGATATGCATTAGTCCCTGTTAGTACAGCACTAATCCTCTGTAGTCAGTAAAAGAATTTCAGAGGCATTCTGTTCCTTCCCTTTAACTTGTACATTAAAACAAAACAAAGCAAAAGACATATTTATTTCCCATTGAGTTGAGTCAAAAAGCCTAATTAACAGTATGTCTCCAAGTCGCATTAAACTAGAGAAGGTTAACCTGACTATGTGATAAGAAGCTGTCTATAAATAACCTCAGCCTGGGGGCGCCTGGGTGGCCCAGTCCTTAAGCATCTGCCTTCGGCTCAGGTCCTGATCCTGGGGTCCTGGGAGCAAGCCCCACATCGAGCCCCACGTCGGGCTCCCTGCTCAACGGGAGGCCTGCTTCTCCTTCTCCCACTCCTCCTGTTTGTGTTCCTGCTCTTGCTATCTCTCTCTGTCAAGTAAATAAATAAAGTCTTTAAAAAATAAAAAATAAATGTTAAAAAAAATAATAATAACCCCAGCCTGTCCTTTTAGAGCTTAGCTTCAGCCGGTTCTGCCTCTGTCAAGGTTTTGGGAACTTGTCTACTCTTAACCAAGCCTGCACACGTCAGTGTTTTCTGGCTACTTCCAAGCACCAAATGCATTCACGTTTAAATTGTCTTCATTTTAGGACACCTCATTCAAAGACAAATCAATCTCAGAAGAGTTGTGTCTTTAAGTAATTACCCTTTCATTGAGAAACTGTTTCCGGACCAGTGTTGTCATTTTTGCAACTAGTCATTGACCAATGTATTCACTGTTCAACACTTAAAAAAAAAAAAAAAATTAATTCAGCAGATTATTTAAGGACCTTATTAAAATCTCCAGTGCCTAGGCTTCTGTTTAAAATGACACTATAGAACAACAGATGCATAGTACAGAGACTGGTTTCCAGCTTAGCTCACAAAGATGTAGCCACTAAAAATGTCTGCTCTGTGTTTCCGTTAACTTGAGTTTCTCAGTTTAAATTATTATTCTACAAAAGATAGCGTGAACTACTTTGTTCCTAAATAGTCATACAGTACATTGAGTAGTACTTGAAGATTTGTTGCATTTTGAATATGGGAAAAATAATGCTTCTGCGTGATAGTGAGTATATGATTTGCATGTGCGCTGTGTAATTCACAATATACATATGCATTCATCATGTTATTCTTTGCAATATGATGAATTATGTCAGTTTATTGCATATGTCTGCATGTACCTCATCTCTTAATTAAAGCATTAATCACTAAAATTACCAAAGATACATAGTTTTACAGTACTTTTAAAATTTAACGTTGATCTTTGCATAGTAATACACATATTATTTCTAATTGGTCGACTATACTAAGACATTTTAAGTAAGGATTTCTGTATTACGATTCTATCATATCAATTATTTTAAATATGCTGGTCTTAATATATACTTACAACATACTTTTTAACAATTTTAAATCATTTTTATTTGAGATTAATTTCCTAAATCACTTAAATTACCAAAGACATACATAAGTGCATATATATATGCATATTATATGATCAGCTTTAAAGCTCAAAAGACTATATATACGTCTTTCTGTACTTTCACATTTTAAAGTTGATCTTTGCATAGTCATATACATTATTCTAATTGGTGGACTGTGATAACACATGTTCAGTGAAGATTCCATGTTATGATCCTAGCAGATCAGTGTTGGGTATCTTAATATATATTTGCCACACCCTTTAACAATCGTGTTGTTTAATAATTGTTTCTTTCATTCGAGATTCATTATACTTGGTGTTACTTTTCCAGCACTTAGTATTATTCATTTGTAAGTAATAAACACCTGCTAATCCTGTGATTCAATCACTTAGAAACCCATACCTTCAGAACAGAATAAAAATTTGTGAGGCTTGGAGGGAAAGATACCACCTGAGCACAGAATTAAGCTGTTATGACTTTGGTGTTAACCAAAGGGGGAGGCAAGGCGCATGTTGCTGCCTCCCTGCTCGGTAACCCATTTAACATGTCTTTGTGCAAAATTTTACTCACAGAACCCCTAAACTATTACTGTAACGTTTACTACCATCTTTCTTCTCAGCCCAAGACCTTGCTCCACGCTTCTCTGAGAAGAGAGAGGCCTCCCACACATGACTTCTTGAAGCCACCCCCATTTTTCTGTTTTTGCTCATTCTTTCCCCTTGTGTCAGATGAAGAGGATTTCTGATTCCTTACTTCTTCCTTTCCTCACTTTTCCCTCTTCCCCAGAATTGCAAGGTTTGCCCGTGTTTTCAAAGTCATCCTTGGTTTATACCCTAGAGCTCCGAACTTGTTTCTTTCTTCCCTCTGTCACCCAGCATCTTGATATTTATTCGTACTGGTGGCCTCTACTTCCACACCCACGTAATGCTAAAGAATTTGACATCCTCCCTTGGTTTCAAAGCCATTGAGCCATGTATCTGTGAAGTGTTACTTTGATACACTGTTGCTTATGGCCCTGCATCCTACTCACCTGCCTAAACATTCTATTTTTCCTGATTGAAAGGCTAAGGAATCTGCCACTGATCTAGTGCTTGGGGTGCAGAGCTATTTCAGAACCAGGAAAGCAGTGGTCTCCCACACTTGATTCTCTCCTTGTTTTTTCATGTCTCCCTGCATATGGCCATCGGATTCCTCTTCCAGGAGCATGGCTCTGAGGTGACACATTCCCGCTGTGTGTTGCTCATCCCCATCCCGCTCTACTCATGGAACTGTATGGGCCACATTAGCAGATTTCCTTGCCCTCTGGCTTCCTATTGGGTTCAGTCAGTGGAAGGCACTGCAAGAGACCCAAGGGTGCAGAGGAAGTGCCAACAAAATAATCGTTCCCCCAGCTGCTTCCCTTTGGGGATCTGCTCAGATTGACTGCCCTGCGTGCAACTACCAAGTCACCCCTGTCAGGCGGACCTCTCCATTAAGCCAATCTCAGCTTTGAGCATCTCCTCTCTTCTCTTTCCCACTCAGGCCTCAGGGTGGTAACAAACATACTTTTCCCATGCCTTTGCTCCTGCATGTTACAATGCCTGGTTTCTCCCTGTGTTTGCCCATGAGATCTGATCTGCCCTTCTTCTGAATTGTTCAAATGAAATGATTCATCTAGAGTGTAGACTGAAGCCAGCAAGTATTGCATTTGAGGCTAAAGTTCTGTTAAACGCATTTGGAAGATATTACAGTAGTCTATGTGTTGCCAGAATGTGCCACCAATACATGAAAATGATAAGGAGCTGGACTGGGAGGTTTCATCCTGTGTGCCCTTGCCCTGGCAGGGCCTATCTGGAATACTACCTCCAGAATTATGAGGCACCTGTGAACACATCCTCTCCAATTCCCTTTTCTCCAGGTGTCTCTTGTGTTCTGCCCCATTATTGTCTGGGTCAATTAGTTACAGTCCAGTTAGTTACCATCCAATTAATGACTGTCCGCCCCTGGTAGGCAGTTATGGGATCAGACCACTGTACAAGTCATTCGGGCAACCCCAGCCTGCTTATGGGTCAGGCGACCATTACTGAATCAGTCCATTGTACCCAGACAATTGATGGCTCCTTGAAACGTTATCTTATTTGATTTCTAAGGTACCATATTCTCCCAACCTTGGTGGTCATTCCTTTGCAATCTCCAATCATGGTCCCTCCTCTTCTACCTGTTCTCTTAATGTTGGAGTGTCCCAGGGCTTAGTGTTTGGTTCTTCTCTATATTCTTTTTCTTGGTTATTTCTTCCAGCCTTATGACTTAAAATGCCATTTATATACTAATACTATGCAAAGTTTTATGTCTCTATCCCGGACCTTTCCCCTGAACTTCAGACCCATTTACCTAACTGCCTATTCAACATCTCTACTTGGATTTATGGTAGACATCTCAAACTCAGCATAACTCAGCTCTGAATTCCAGATATCTCTAAAGATCCCCCCCGCCCCAGTTAATGACAACTCCATCCCTCTATCCTTGGAATCATTCCTGTTTCTTTCTCTTATACTTAATTTCTGATCTTTCTGGAAATCATGTTGATGCCACCTTCAAAAATATATCCAGAGTCCAACCATTTTTCACTCTCCTTGCTGCTACCACTTGGTCCAAATCACCATCATCTCTTTCTAGGACTGCTGAAATAACTTCCTAACTGGTCTCCCTGCTTCCACCCCTACCCTCCTACAGTCTTTTCTCAACATAGCATCCAGATCACCAAATAAAAGTCAGACCATGTTAGTCCTCTGCTGAAAAATCTTGCAGGGATTCCCTAATTGATTTGGTGTAAGAGCCCAAGTCCTGACATTGGCCTCCGAAGCCCTGCACGCACCCTCCAGTCATTGCTATGGCCTCATCTCCTACCACATTCCTTCCCACCAGCTCTGTGCCAACCACCCTGGCCTCTTTGCTGTTCCTCTAGCTAGATGGGTACATTTTTGCCTCAGGCCCTTTGTGCTGAATGTCCCCCTTGCATGAAACACTTTCCCTAGATACATACATGGCTCAGTGTCAAAAGTCAGATGCAGTGTCACTTCTCAGGTTTACCTTGACCACTCCCCCAACAGCCTCCCCCTTCCTTTCTTCCTTTGTGTTCCTCCATAGTCCTTTTCACCTTCTAACACAATCTGTACTATCCCTTATTTGCCCCACTAGAATTAAAGTTCTTCAAGGGCAAGGATTTTTGTCTGTTTTGTTTACCGCTGTATCCCAAAGACTAGAACTGTGCCTGGCACATAATAAAGCTCTTAATGAATATTTGTTGAATAGATGAATAGGTCTTTCTTGAACAAGCATGGTATATTTTTAAATGTAAATATCATATCAATGTTAATGGCACAAATTGTTCATATTATCAGCATTCAGTTTCCTAAAGTTTCTGACACTTGGAAGGAATGTGTCAACTCTAATATATTTATAAGAGAAATAAAGAGTTATCAGTCTTTCGGTTTTGTAGTTTGAAGAAACCAGGCTATCCCCTCTCTCTGTTGCTTTTATTTTACCAGGAAGCCCACTGCAGTTTGGGGGAGAAATAATGCCAACTTTTAAAAAGAATTAGTGGCATTGTTTCATATGCCATTAGTAGGTTTAGAGACGATATTACACTTAATTTATCAAACCCTTTATGAGAAATGCACGCTGTGACACATGTTAACTATTACTAGCGAGTATCAAGCTTCAAAATTAATTATGCAAATATTCCAAATGTTACCAAATTTAAAATAAAGCAGAAGAGGGGATCTTGGAGCCAAGTGGAAATAAGTATGCATCCTCCTATTTCCATTTTGATTACAGAGAATTATACAGAACTATTTCATTGAATTTAAAAGATCCATAGTGTTGGCCGTCTCTGCACATATCACAGCCAACAAAAATTGAGAAATTAATATTCCAAATGAAATATCATGCAAAGTCTTATTCTTTTTTTAAATTTGATTTGAATATCCATCTAAAGTGCTATATTTACTATACAAATCCATATTTGTTAGCAAAAATAATTATATTTTGTATGGGAAAAGGGTTTGCTTGGGTCAGAGTTTCACTGAATACTATTTGTTGAAAATGCTCCCCCAGAAAAGGTTGGGTAACCAAATGATTTGGGAAAATGTTGCCTACTACATTAAAATTTCAAAGGCTCTGAGAAGTTCTATAGCAAGGAGATATGTGGATCATCATTAATTTTACATTTCTTAAACTTATTTGACCAAAGGATCACCTCTCGCACCTAATATCTGTGTCCTCTTTGGAATACCCTCTTGGGAACTCATGTGGTCTACTGACAGGGGTAATAATCAAACCAGTGGTGGGATGTGAGAGAGGTTGGGGGGGGGGAAGCAGGTGTGCTACTGCTTCTGAGCTATCTCTAAGGAGGTTAATAGTACAGCCACCAGGCACCCTAACCAACCATACTTCTCAAGGTTCAAAAGCCCAGATGGCATCCGCTTGGACCCGAGATCACAAAGTGAAGCATTCACAGGGGGCCAGGCAGACCACTTAAAGGGAAGCTCTGTTGAACTTGAGAACCAGTAGCACTTTGACATGGAGCAGCCAGCACTCAGTCTCAGCCTACGGTGGCCGTGTAGGTGTAATAGGCCCAGTATGGCCAGATCTTCCAGTTCTTTAAACCATATTGAAAGTTCAGATTTTTCTGTGTAGTCTTCTCCATTTTTGAATGGTGTTAACTAATTCCGTTTTTAAAAGAACACCGGAGGCCAGACAAAATACACCGCAGGACCTCTCCAGGGTGTGTCTTCCACCTTAAGAGGAATTGGCAGAGCAGCTTAAAAAGAAGAGGCATGTGGGGTGACCTCAAAGGCACTCTTTCTACAGACATGAGATCCTTGTAGAAACAAAATAACTTTACCTTCAGTATTTTTGAGACTGGAATATTTCCAATTGGGTCTAAATCTCTTCTGTCTGAAAAACGTTAAGGATCTGTTTACTTCACTGCCTCATCAAATAATTATGATGATAATTTAATATTTGTAAAGCATGTTTGCAGTTTACGAAGTCCCAACATTGAAAAATAAAATGATGTTCTTTAGGTATATTAGTCTGCTAGGGCTGTCATAACAAAATATCACAGACTGGGTGGTTTAAACAACAGAAATTAATTCCCTCAGAGTTCTGGAGTCTGGAGTCTTGAGATGATCAAGGTGTAGGCAGGGTTGTTTCCTTCTGAGGACTGTGAGGAAAAGATTTCTTCCAGGCTTTTCCCCTTGGTATGTAGATGGCTGTCTTCTGGTCTTTGAATCATCACTCTTCTGTACATATCTGTGTCCAAATTTCCTCATCTTATAGGGACACCAGTCTTACTGGATCCGGACCCACTCTGATTACCTCATCTGACCTAATTACCTCTGTAAAGATCCTGTCTCCAAATAGGGTCACATTCTGAGGTAAGGGGGATTGGGACATCAACATATGAATTTTGGGGGGCCTACAGTTCAGCCCATAACACCAGGAAAGAACTTTCCAGAAAAGAAAAAACGACTCTCAGTTATTTTGTTTTGTTTTTGGGTACATGAACATTGGATACAAATTGTAACTACAAAATTCTGTACTTAAGCCAGGAAATTTTTTTCTGTGGATTGAGAGGGAAAGAGTAAATGAAACCAAGTATCTGAAGTTGTATATGGTCACCTATAGAAAATAGCATGTGTATGTGAGCTACTAGGAAAGAAAGGGCTCAAACTATAGATCCATTTATCTGAACCACCATCAAATACCCAACCAGACAAGTTGGAACATGTACCTAATAAACGTGTAAAATATAGTATGAATTGAATAATGTGATCCAAAAAGAGAGATGAAAGCTTACCATTAAATGTTCTAATGCATAAATGTTCTTAGGATCTCAGAGTTTATGCAGAGCAATTCATTTTTTTGTGTGTGTTTCACATTATTTTCTCTTGTTTTAGTGTTCCTTCATACACAGGAAAACAACACACACACAAAAAAAACAGTACTTTTTTAGATTTTAATGGCCACCAGAAAGAAGGTAAAAAGTAAAACAGAATCTTGAATTCAGCATTGATTATGTAAACTTTTTCACATCGGCTTCAAATTCACCTTTGTTTTCTGAGCTGCTTGCTCACAATTTTCTTCGCACCTTCATAGATTTCTGAGACCCCAATGTGCTTGAGTTGAAACTTCCTTCTGGAGCCTTCCTATTGTTTGTTTCCCTGTATGGGATAAGTATTTCCAAATACAGACTAATTTTCCTTCAAAACTGTAGCAGATTGCAGAAATTCACTCATTTACATAGTCATTCATTTATTCCTTTCACACATGCTGTGTGCTAGGTACTCAGGCATTAAAGATCAGGTACGCATGGCTCCTAACCCCAGGATTTAAGAGTCTAATAAAATGAACAAAAACGTAAAACAGAATTTGTGTGTTAAGTGCAGTAGCTATTGGCATGGGGCCCCCAGAATGGGAACAATCACTCAAGCCGTAGTAAGTGGGAAAGCCCCAAGCTGGGTCATAAGAAAGGCACAATAATTTTCTAGGCAACTGGTTAAAAGGCAGACTGAGTTGTATGTTGCAAAGGTGCAGAAGCATGAAAATTCATGGTATACTTAGGGAATTGTAAGTACTTCGGCATCTCTGAAGAATATATTGCATGTCAGGAAATAGAGTGGAGACTGGAGAAGTAGGAGCCAGGTCATGAAGGGAATTCGGAGAAATCACATGGGCATTGAGGAGCCTTTGAAATATTTTAATCAGGAAAGTAGCATTTTTAAAAGATCATATGGAGAGCAATGTGAGGGATAAATTGGAAAGAAGAAATACCGAGAGTTAAGATGCTATTACAAATCCATTCAAGAAATAAGAGACAGAAAAGAAAGAAAGAAAGAAAGAAAGAAAGAAAGAAAGAAAGAAAGAAAGAAAGAAAGAAAGAAAGAAAGAAAGAAAGAAAGAAAGAAAGAAAGAAAGAAAGAAAGAAAGAAGAAAGAGAAGGAAAGAAGGAAAGAAGGAAGGAAGGAAGGAAAGAAGGAAAGGAAGGAAGGAAAGAAGGAAAGAAGGAAAGAAAGAAGGAAAGAAGGAAGGAAGGAAGGAAAGAAGGAAAGAGAAAGAAAGAAAGAGAGAGAGAGAGAGAAAGAAAGAAAGAAAGAAAGAAAGAAAGAAAGAAAGAAAGAAAGAAAGAAAGAAAGAGAAAGAAAGAGAAAGAAAAGAAAGAAAAAAATAGAGGCAGTAAATGAGGTGCTTCTGAAGAGGGTAGACCGAAGAGCCAGGATACCACCCAGGCAGCCTGGCTCTGCCACTTATTAGCTGTGAAACCTTGGGCCAGTCCCTTAACTTCTCTGAGATTCAGTGTCCTCATCTCAAAAATAGGGATAATAATAGACTTCACTTTCTAGGATGCTGTGAGAATTAAATGGGTTTCTATGCGTGAAGTATTTAGAACTATGCCTAGCACATAGTAATCATTCAATATCTGTTAGCTATCACTATTGTCATTAATTGTTAATCAGTAATGACTAGCCCTAGAACTAGGATAGTTGATAAATTTGAAGCACATTAAAACAGGAGAACTCGGGAACGAACTTGGTAAGGTTGTAGAGGTGGGTACTCAGTCCATTTGTAGCCTGCCACTTGGCCTAAACACCTAAAGATAGTTTGTGTTCTGTAGAGTTCCTTCCTGATATCAAGTTCTAACTGTACAGCTTTTATGTTTTAATCGAATCAAATTCAATGGCCAAAACAGCCCCAGCATTTCTGCCTCTCTGTCAATGGTTGCTGCTGACAGGATCCCTGTCACCTCTGTGCTTGAGACCTGATAATGGGGTGAGCATTGCACGCACCCTTGGTGTCCCGTAGTGTAAGAGAAACCACAAGGCAGTACAGAAACCCATTGCTTTAAATATTTTTCATTCTTGTAAAAATGAATTCTGCAGTGAGAAAGAAGACCCACTTTCTCTGCAGGCTTTTCAGAACAACATCTGCTTCAGTGGAGACAGCAGCTGTCTGCCCAGCACCTCTCCCACACTCTGTGGTCTGTACCCACAGGGCTGTTGGTTATCCTGGTTTCTTCAGAGGGGAGCAAACATCAGCCAGCCATGCTCCTAGCATTCTTTCCATATTTGGTCAAAAAGCCAGAGGACTGTGAGGTCTGAGTACCTCTTCTAACTGCATCTAAAGGACTAGGTGCCCCCCAGGGTAGGCCAGGATGGTCTGGTTGAGTAAGAACCCCTACTTTCTTTCCCTGTTAATGTAAGCTGCTTGAGGACAAGCTTCACTCACCAAACAGACGCACATTGAGCATCTACTGTGTTCACCGTTCTGGGCACCAGCAGTGAAGCAATGAACGAAACAGGTATGAGCTCTGTCCTTAGGGAGCTTGTATTATGATGGGGAAGACAGAAAAGAAGCAAGTAAATGAACACCTTCTTTTCAAATCTTGATAAAGGGATCAGGGAAGGTCTTTCCAACCAACTATTGTAAAATACATCTGGATAAGTGAGTTGAATTGCATTCTACCAAATTGAATTGGATCCCTCTGTGCTTCACATTTAGACTGGAACTTTGAAGCCTTCAAGTGTCCTCCCATTTTGTGCACAGCTTTTTGTGCCCGTGTGTAATTTGAGGTATTGACTATTTTAGCTGTAGGGTAATCTCTGTGGTATGAAGCTTTTCTGGTAAAAAATGCTGTCGACCTGAATGCTGTAGTGTCTAGCTTCCTACATCCCCAGAGTCGCTGAGCACCTATAATCTCATTTCCCACTGCTTTTGTAAAAACAGTAAGCCTATAAGTAGAGAGGGTAGATAAGACCCTTGCCGAGGTCTTACTGTCTGTACACTTGAGAGTGTATGTATGACCCGGTTACAATAGGTAGATCTCAATGACCGCCAGCATATATGTGCAAGTTAAACACCGGAGTTTTCTTGAGCATTATAATAAAACTAAAGGGAAAAAATTTGCATTTTCCCCAGCATTTGTAAAAGCAGTGTTTCATTTACACCCACTAAAATGTCTACATTAAGTTAAACACTTCATTTGTTTCAGCACAGAGCTAGGGTCCTATAAAAGCTAAGTAAATTTGTGATTGTTTTCCATTAAGCATCCACCCGGTGATAAGTAGTGAACTTATAAAGACATGATGCTGACCTGAATCAACTTACTGTATCTCCATGTAAATCTATTTAACAGTTTGTTCAACTTTGGTATCTGTTACTGTCTGAATAATCCAATTCTGACCTCAGTGTTATATTAGACAACCATTACTTCCTAAAAATATGCATGGCCCACTGGGGAGGACTCTAAACTCCAACGAATCTATGGAACTTTCAAACAACTATTAGCCAGTTTCCTTTCTCATCTACATTATTATTCTATTACTGATACAGATTGTATGTATCTACCAAAATTTTGTATGAATGTGTTATTTTCACATACTCTCAGTCAATATGTGCTAAGGGCAGAATTGCCTCGTACCAATTAAATTTACTCATTTCAACTAGTATTAAAATTTTTTCAAATCAGAGGACACAAATATATACAGACATCCTATTCATAATTGTGCCACAGTTCTTTTTTTTTATTTTTTATTGTTATGTTAATCACCATATATTACATCATTAGTTTTTGGTGCAGTGTTCCATGATTCATTGTTTGTTCATAACACCCAGTGCTCCACGCAGAACGTGCCCTCCTCAATACCCATCACCAGACTAACCCATCCCCCTACCCCCTCCCCTCTAGAACCCTCAGTTTGTTTTTCAGAGTCCATCATCTCTCATGATTCGTCTCCCCCTCTGACATACTCCCCTTTTCTTCCTCTCCTGTTATCTTCTTCTTTTTCTTTTTTCTTAAAATATGTTGCATTATTTGTTTCAGAAGTACAGATCTGTGATTCAACAGTCTTGCACAATTCACAGCGCTCACCGTAGCACATACCCTCCCCAATGTCTATCACCCAGCCACCCCATCCCTCCCACCCCCAACCACTCCAGTAACACTCAGTTTGTTTCCTGAGATTAAGAATTCCTCATATCAGTGAGGTCATGTGATACATGTCTTTCTCTGATTGACTTATTTCACTCAGCATAACACCCTCCAGTTCCATCCACGTCGTTGCAAATGGCAAGATCTCATTCCTTTTGATGGCTGCATAATATTCCATTGTGTATATATACCACATCTTCTTTATCCATTCATCTGTCGATGGGCATCTTGGCTCTTTCCACAGTTTGGCTATTGTGGACATTGCTGCTATAAACATTGGGGTACACGTACCCCTTCGGGTCCCTACATTTGTATCTTTGTGGTAAATACCCAGTAGTGCAATTGCTGGATCGAACGGTAGCTCTAATTTCAACTGTTTGAGGAACCTCCATACTGTTTTCCAGAGTGGTTGCACCAGCTTGCATTCCCACCAACAGTGTAGGAGGGTTCCCCTTTCTCCACATCCCCGCCAACATCTGTCGTTCCCTGACTTGTTAATTTTAGCCATTCTGACGGGTGTGAGGTGGTATCTCATTGAGGTTTTGATTTGGATTTCCCTGATGCCGAGCAATGTTGAGCACTTTTTCATGTGCCTGTTGGCCATTTGGATGTCTTCTATGGAGAAATGTCTGTTCATGTCTTCTGCCCATTTCTTGATTGGATTATTTGTTCTTTGGGTGTTGAGTTTGATAAGTTCTTTATAGATTTTGGATACTAGCCCTTTATCTGATATGTCGTTTGCAAATATTTTCTCCCATTCTGTCGGTTGTCTTTTGGTTTTGTGGACTGTTTCTTTTGCTGTGCAGAAGCTTTTTATCTTGATGAAATCCCAATAGTTCATTTTTGCCCTGGCTTCCCGTGCCTTTGGCGATGTTTCTAGGAAGAAGTTGCTGCGGCTAAGGTCGAAAAGGTTGCTACCTGTGTTCTCCTTTAGGATTTGGATGGACTCCTGTCTCACGTTTAGGTCTTTCAACCATTTGGAGTCTATTTTTGTGTGTGGTGTAAGGAAATGGTCCAGTTTCATTCTTCTGCATGTGGCTGTCCAATTTTCCCAACACCATTTGTTGAAGAGACTGTCTTTTTGCCATTGGACATTCTTCCCTGCTTTGTCAAAAATAAGTTGACCATAGAGTTGAGGGTCCATTTCTGGGCTCTCGATTCTGTTCCATTGATCTCTGTGTCTGTTTTTGTGCCAGTACCATACTGTCTTGATGATGACAGCTTTGTAATAGAGCTGGAAGTCCAGAATTGTGATGCCGCCAGCTTTGCTTTTCTTTTTCAGTATTCCTCTGGCTATTCTGGGTCTCTTCTGGTTCCATACAAATTTTAGGATTATTTGTTCCATTTCTTTGAAAAAAGTGGATGGTATTTTGATGGGGATTGCATTGAATGTGTAGATTGCTCTAGGTAGCATTGACATCTTCACAATGTTGATTCTCCCAATCCATGAGCATGGAACGTTTTTCCATTTCTTTGTGTCTTCTTCAATTTCTTTCATGAGTATTTTATAGTTTTCTGAGTACAGATCCTTGTGCCACAGTTCTTGAATGATCTTTTAAGTTAATTTTTAATATACCTCTTAAGCCTTTGAAATAAATGAATCCCTGATATTCTTGTGCTTGCTACTGTTTTAAGCACTAAAGATTGCTGTGTGTGTATGTGTGTGTAATTTGCTTTCTAAATAAAAAGCATCATTTTTAGGGAAATTTAATTTCCAAAATAGAGATTTAGAAAAGTTATTGTACTGGGTAATCACTTTTACTCTCATATTGTCATAGAATTCTTTCTAGAGTAGAAAATCATTTTGTGGATTCCTCTGCCATCCCCTCATCTACCCCAAATCACTCTCCTGGACAAATAGGACTGAAGATTATAGTCTGCACATACACCACAGACTTCAAACATTGTCTCTGGGGCAATGCACATAGGGTTTTTTTTTTAAAGCAAGTTGCTGACACAATTAGAAATATTGTTAAGCCACCGTGTGGAAGGCCAGTTAGAGATGGTTGGGGGGGGCGTTGTTTGATTTTGTTCACAGTTTTGTTTCTCAGTGTAGAAATATAGGAAAGACTAATGAAGAGAAGCCAAGTGGGGGGTTATTGCTGAAGTTCAGGTGTGAAATGGAAAAGGAACAAAAGCAGTTCAGTAGAAATGGAAAAAAGAAAACAAATACTAAGGATATGTGTTATCCTGTTCCTCTTGGTTAAAAAACGTGAGTTAGAAAGTAGAGTATTTATAATAGGAGTAAAGCTTAGAATACTGAGTAGCATTTAAATCATTTGCCCTTTTTAGTGTCCAGTTTATTTGCAATGGGACTTGAACCAAGGGCTCCTGATTTCTGCTGTTCTGTGTTCTTTCCCTCAATGCTTCATCTGTAGCAAATGGAAACAAATAAAAATAAAATTATCTGTTATCTATATCTTATAAAGTATATATGTACACATATCCACATACACACTTAGACACTTTGTGAATAAAGGAAAACAAGACATTGCTAAAAGTTGGAACATTTTCTACCAGAAATCCTTATGGAATGTGTTTTTAAATAACAAGAACATTTTCAGATTGTTGGCAGTTTTTAGCAGTTAGTGCACTTTTAAACTTTATTTTTAATTTATTTTTATTTTTATTTTATTTTTTGAGACAGAGAGTGTGTGAGCAGGGATAGAGGGGCAGAAGGAGAAAGAGAGAGAGAATCCCAAGCAGGCTCCACATCCAGCACAGAGCCCAACGTGGGGCTCTATCTCAGGACCCTGATCATGACCCAAGCCGAAATCAAGTCCGATACCCAACCAACTGAGCCACCCAGGGCCCCAGCAGTTAATGCATTTTGAAAAAATATTCCAATCAACGTGTGTTTCCTCACCTTAAACAATGAGTGGCAATGTTTGCAAAATATTTGCTATATGATCTCTCTAAATAAAAGTGGATGGTTCCCATAACACTTGTGACAAACATTTTTGGGTGAGAAAATAGTTTGCCTCTCAGGTCATTCCTATATCAATTTATTTTTAAAGCACTTAGGTGCAGTCACAAGGGTTCACAAAAAAGAACTGGCCATTGCATGGCTTCAGTTAAGCCGAGGGATTTCATTCATTGCATGCCCTTTTTATAAGTAAATTTTCTCAAAGCTCTGGTTTTCTTCTCACTTTCGTTCATAAAGGTTGGTGTCTCTATTTCCTGGAAAAACTCTATGAATTCAATTGCTAGAATTAAGCAGGATTTTTTTTTAAATCATACATTTATAGACTTTATAGCTAGCCAACTCCTCCTGTAGATGTAACTGCATTTTACCAGTGAAGAAACAGGACCAATGAGATTAAGTCACTAAGTGTTGAATTCTGTAATCATTTGAAAACAGAACATTTAAAAACAGAAAGGAATGGAATTAACATTTATGGTAGGAACTGTTTTAATTTCACAGGTCTTTAGTATTATATAGCTGCTGTCAATCACACTGACATGCAAACATTTTTCTTAATAATTAATAGCAACCAATAATATTATTAGACCCCCAATGCCAACCACCTGCTGACCCCATATAGAACCTGAGGATGTTTCATGCTGAGTCTTGTTCCCTTACTGCTATGCAGTACTACACAGTGCATTAAAATCAGCTAATGATGATAAAAAAAATTTTAAACATGAAGAGAGATAGTCTAGAAATTATTTTCATCATTAGTTACAACCCAGGAAGCAGTATAGATGAGTACAAAGGGCACAGGTTTGGAGGAGGGAAGGGCTAAGTTTGATTCCCATCTGGCCACATACATCAGTGTAGCCTTGAGCAAATCACTTGATTTCTCTTACCTTTTTTTTTTTTACTCATCTGTAAAACGAGCACAATTTGGATTCTTAGAGGATTTAGTGAGTTCAAGTATATACAGCAACTGGAAAAAATACACATTTGATCAAAGGTAACTAGAAGTACTGAATACCTGGGACTCCCCTTAGGGAAACCAGTGTATGCCAAGTCAAGGACAACAGATATTGCAGTGAGGTGTTTTTGGAGTTACTGTCGGGTCTTGGTTTGTGACTTTGGTACAGCCCTCTGCTGTGGGGCCCGTAGTGTCGTCAGAGATCCTCTTCTGTTCGGTGTGAGGCTGCTAAGAATCCGAACACTTCCTGCAGGGGAAAGCCAATGCACTAATAAAATATCTCCTTGTCCAAGAGCCCACACAGAGTTTGTCTCCAGCAGGGGACTTTGGTTCCCCCTTTTCTTTTTTCTTGTCTTTCTTTTCTTTTTTTTCTTTTCCAACAGCTGCTCCCCTGCTTGGAGCCACATCATGAGTTGGGGTTCGTCGTTTTTCTTTTCCAAGGTCTCAGATACTTGAAAAATAAACAGATTTTTTTTTCTGTAGTTTTAGATTTAAGTCCGGAAAAAAAAAATACAGCAATAAACAGGGGGCGGGGGGGGGGGGCGGCAGGGTGTACATTAACCACTTGGGATTATATCAGAGTAAAAGACCATTTACTGGATTCATCTGACCTCTGATTTGAGGATCAGTTTTTTTAAAAACACCACCAACCACAGACTTGTAAAGTTTGCAAAAACCACCGACAGACCCAAATATGTTAAAGGTTGTAATCTCTTGAAACGAGTTGGTTGATTTTCCTGTTGCCCCTCCTATCAACTTTAACCTCCAACCTTCTCCGGCATGTATCACTACAAATAAAACTGCTGAGGTTTGACAAGAGGATATAAAGTCACTAGGCCATTGCACAGGGATGGCCACATGATTTTCTTCAGCCTGAGATGAATGCTCCGTAATTTGGGCTTTTCAATAGGAAGTCATAAACACTCACTCATATCACTTTAGTTTTAATAATTACTGTTTAAAAAAACAGAAATACACATATTAAATGATGTTTGACAACTGGAATTTAGTGGTTTTGTTATTGGTTGTCTTTGACCATTAACGTGAATTTCTGTTCTTAATTTTAATGTATACGATTTCAAGCAAGCAGCATATGATATTGATATAAACATGACGTTTGTATACAGCATTATAAATGAATTTTTAGTTCGTGATTCAGACAAACCAGATGACAAAGAGCAAACAATGTGTTTGTATTGCTCTACTAACTTAAAAATAATTCCCCTACCCTGGAATCACCTGCGGGGCTGTTCTTTTCAGGAACTGGGGACACGGGGCTCATGTGGCACCACTGATGCTCGCCAGGGTTTCTGAGGTCCAGTTACTTGTATAGACTCTCAAATAGTTCAGCTGTCTGTGGACATTATTCCTTCTACACTAGATAAATGCTATCTTATGAGGTCTCTGGCACCATTCAGTCTGAACTCAGCTAGTTTTCTGTTACTGGTGTCTGAGTGGAAGGAATGGGGGCGCTAGGACATTGGTACTTGAACAGTGGTTCTTGTTGTGGGTTTTGGTTTTTTTTCTTGTAAGGTAGATCTGTGCATTTTTGTTAGGTCCAGCTTAATAGCTTCCAATCAACCCTGAGTCTTGGTGGTTTATATCTCCCAAGTGTTCTTTCTTCAGCCTCGCTTTCTCCGACTCCTGTTCCTTTTCTGGGGCAACTGAGCAGAGAGAGGAAGAATAATGTGAAGGAGTTGGGAAGCTGGGGACAAGGGTCAGGACACTGATTAGGTCCCATGTGACCTTTAGGTCACCTCAGCAGAATCCTGCCTTGCAGCAGAACCAGAGCGCCTTCTGCAGAAGCGTTGTATTGTCATAATGAAAGTGCATTCGTGTAAGGACTCCTGAGCCCCGGTCACCTAAGCCCATCACCTCTTCCTGAGCAGAGCAGGATCCAGAGCCTAGAAAAGATCTGTGTGTTGGTTTGTAATGGGGTGCGGGGGGGGGGGGCGGGGGGAGCAGGAGTTGGGGGTAAAAAATAGAACAGAAAACTGTGGGTATGACCTGACATCTTAGAATTCTTAGAAAACTAGATTTTCATAAAATCCTTATGGTTAAAATTGTTGAGACCGTTAAGAACCTCGCTTTTTCCTCCAATGGAACAGTGCAACTTTATTGTATAAATCCAAGGGGTAATTATTAACAACAGCTGTAGCGATCTGTTGCATTTATACAGCACTTCCACATTCATTATTTCATTTGAGCCTAACCATCCCTCTAGAAAACTGAAAGCATTTTAATGGATAGTAAAGCAAAGGCTCAGAAAGATAAAGTGACTTGTCCAAGATTAATTCATTAGTGTCAGAACTAGGATTGCTTTATTATTCAACGAAACCGTTGTTTCCTGTTTACTGTGTCCCAGGCTTCCAAGGATGAATGCGAGTCCTTCCCTCAAAGAGCTCCCAGTCTGTAGTGTGTGTGGGAGAGAGGGTGGGGTACTGTGGTGGATGAGCATGCTGGGAACATTAGGATCACTGAGGCAGGGGCTTGAACTCAGTCATGCAGGAGGAGGCAGATTCTGATCCAGCTCTGTCCTCATGCCAAGGAAGGACAGTTTTAAGGATGTTAGCTGTTTAGCCAATTCACATTTCTCTTCCCTTTTTAAAACTTTACAACTAAAACTTTAGAAGACTAACAGCTATAGTATAGATATATACTATATATCTATACAGCCTGATAACCCACCTGGTGCAAAGGGAGACCAAGACCTACCAGACTAATTAGGAAAAGCCATAGAGACCAAGAGCTGGAGCTGTGGGGCTACTTGAGTGGATAACTCAAAGGTTGGGGAAAAGAAAAAGAAAAAGCATTTGACTTTTTGCTAACGTAAAATGCCAGAAACCTCCATTTTTATTTTTTATATATCTGTCAATGACATTAAAATAAATAAACCTTGGGTGGCACAGTCAGTTAAGCATCTGACTCTTGGTTTAGACTCAGGTCGTGATCTCAGGGTTGTGAGATCGAGCCCCGCCCTGGGTTCCATGCTCAGGGGAGGCTCTCCCTCTTCCTCTCCCTCTGCCCCTCCTACTCAGGTTCTTTTGCACATTCTCTCTCTCTCTCTAAAATAAATAAATCTTATAAAAATAAAAATAAACCTCTAAAATTCACGTGATGCTACTGGATAGGGGAAACCCATTCTGATTGATTCAGGTATTTTAAACTTTAGATCAGTAGTCACAAAATGAACATTTTGACTACTTAACCAAGTGTCCTTTATCTTTGCTTATGCCAAGAACTTCATTCCTTTTATTTTATTGATAAAACATATCTATAGCATTAATAAATTAAGAACAGGCAGACATGGGTTGAGATGAGATTCAGCTCATCTCTTAATATCATAAGAATGCCTGTGTATTCCTGAAAAAGATGTTCTTTTAACACTGCCCAGTCCCACCTTGACAAACAGTTCTAAAGTGACTAGGACTACAAGCCCATGTCCTTCTAGTTGCACATACCAACTCTGCATCAGGAGAGAATGTATGTATGTACAAAATTGTGAGTAAAAAAATGATTTCTCCCCACCAAGAGTAACAATGAGATTTAAAACCCTAAGATGAAGCCCAGAACAAGAAAAGTCATCCTATTCTAAGTTGAGAATGAAGAAACAGGAGAAAGACCTTCTTGCCTCAATCCTCTTTGGCTTGAATGACCTTTCAGGCACTGCTAAGTGTTCCCCACCTAGAAGCAGGCTAGAAATAGATTCAAGCAATGGAAGAAGTGGAGGCTCAGAGTGAAAACGTTGAGGAGAAATAAAATTAGATAGCTTCTAGAGCTTTCAGTCTATCTCAGTGTCTGGTTGTAGCAGTGCCTTAGAAAGAGAAGTGGGTATACACTGGAAAGCGCTGTTTGAGTGGCTTTTTGCTACCACATTTTGGCTTAAATAGGAACTGGAAGCTGACACTGGTGAATCGCTGTTTACCTCATCTGGGTTGGCTAACTGGGTGAACTTTACTAAAGAGGTTTCTGTTACTGGGCCTTCTCATGCATTGCTTCCTTTAAGGATAGAGGACCCCTGGATCTGCTAAAGATCCACACGGTTCCTGACCTGGGTTCTGTGTTTCTTACTACACATCACCGAGCTTACTACACATCACCGAGCTGACTCGTGGAACAAAGACTCCTTCAAGCCAAGATGACGAAGAGAAATCTGATTAGCTCTTCCTTTTCTCCTTGCTCTCACTCACCCTCTCCTACCAACTACCAGCCTCATCAGTGCACAGCTATGGGAGACTTCCTTTGTCCTCCATTCACTTTCCGTACTAAGATGTTACAGTCATTTACCTTAATTTAAGCCCATTTTGTCCCCTCATCCCTGTAAGACTTTTTTTTCTCTTTTAGCCGGAGTTAATTGGTCCAGGAAAGCTCCTCATGACTGATTTTCTGCTCGAGTCAGCTTTTCTAAAGTCTCATAAAATCTTGAGGAGATGGAGAGAGGTGATGCCCTAGCAGTCTCCATCTTATGTTGGACGTTCTGCAATTGCTAGAGGGCCAAAGGCTGTACAGAACCCGTGAAAACACAGATTGCTTTCCCCCAAGACCCACCTTTCCTCTTACTTCCCCACCTTATTTGGGGTGGGGAGTGGGAGTAGTGAACAGGGAAGTCAGAGGATATTACTCTACAATAAGATTTACGGCACTAAACTTTTATTTATGCAGAATAACTCTCCTGATCACACTAAACGACATTACATACTACTTAATTCATTTAATGACTCGGAAGCTACCTGAAGTTTAGCATTCTAGAGTTTTCTATATTGGAAGACGGAGTAGATGAGATGGGGCTACATCTCTCTGTATCGACCCTCAGGTGTTTAGCCTGTTGACTTTCTCCTCCACAGACTAACAAAGAGCAGTATCTCTTTTGAAGTGATTATTGATTTGTTGAGTATTGGTGAGTAGAAAATAAATTTAAATTAAATGTCCTATAGCTGGAGCAGGTAGAAGGGGAACAAAGGAAAACTTCCTCTTTTGTGGGCTGTTGAGAGGTGATAGCTCTTGAAATGCAGTCTGCTAAGTGATCCCAAGCTAATGCAAATTAACAGTTGTTTTCTTTCAGAACTGTATGACTGAATAAACATTTACCATTTGTTTCATTTCTACTCATCTCTTAGAACAGTTGCTACAGGTCTTAATAGTAAGACTTGAAACATATAATGTATTAGCCTTGGCACATCAAAATATTGTTCATCTTCCAAACTTGAGATATTCCAGTTTGGCTTCTCACTGAGTTTATAATGTTCTGAGGGTATGTATCTAAAAATGCATCTTACTAATCTCCTGGAATTGATTAAAAAAAAAAAAAGTCCCTGTAACTTGTCACTCTTCCCAGCTTAAACATGGTCTGTCAGTTGTGAGATTGACGGGCATTGTGGTACATTTCAATCTTAGGAGGGGCCTGAATAAGAAATTTGAACCACTGAGTAGCATTTTGGAAGAGAGACCTATGATATTTGTGCAAAATAATAATGAGGTTAAAAATGGAATTCCAGGCTTCACTGTGAGAGCAGTGCTTCCTGCTTTTTTTTGTACGAGCCTTTCTCACCCTTCAGTGCAATCACCTTTTCTCAGAACACCACTGTGGCGGGTAAAGAATTTCAGCAATTGAACAACAGTATCAAATAAATTCATTTTAGGAACTCTCCTTAAAAGTTTATTCCAATCGTTAACATTCCTGGAGCTGGTAGTGTCTGCCAAGCACTCAGCGCTTAGTTCACATGCAGCAAATTTAGCATGACAAAGTTGCTCCTGTTTTTTGCAAATGGGAAACCTGGAGCCCCAAATGGAGCCTCATGCAGTAAACTGCAGAATGGAGATGAGATCCGAGAGATACAGTAGAAGGGATTATCTGGGATCATGTAGATGGTTTGCAGTTGCCTTTGTATGGCTACTGGGTTAGATCATTCTTGGCAAGTTTGGTGAATTAGTATCCAATTCCTGAGTCCCATTTCAATACCTAGTTTGGAACTCTTCCACTCCTTGAAAACTTCCATTGAAATTTTTATCAATGGTATTTGCATAGACAAAATGGAATCAAACTATTGACATGTAGGGTTTTTTTTTTTAGAAAGCAAATTTATGTGAATGGTTTGTCAGTAGAGATAATTTAGCCAAAGGCACCTGTCTTCTCTAAGGACTCTGCCTGAAAAGACTTTTAGGGGGAGCTTGGTGAATTTTTTTGTCCTTAAAATAAAGCTGTTTTTGAGGTATGAGAGAAGCTTAGTTTTTGAAATGGCACAATGAGTAACAAAGGCCCCTTTTTACCCCCCCTCCAAAAAAAGGACTAAAAAGGACATTTGTTAGACTCTTGAGGAAGAATTGTGCAGTTAACATAAAGGTCTAGATATAAGAAAAGGGATAATTGTAGCAAGAGGAGGAGCAGGTAATACTAGGCCATGCAGGACCCTGGAAGCAACTCGTTTTACAGAGATGACTACAATGAAGCTCAGATTCAAAACTCAAGAAAGCGTGTTTGTAGTGAATGAAACAGCTGGAGGATAAACCTTAGCAGAACATCCAGTCACTGAGTATAGACACGCAGGGATACGCACGTGTGTGTCTCCCCGCTGCCCCCCTTCATCTCCCTCAGTGGCCCTGTATGTATATTCTAGCAGATGAGTGGCCAATAAGCAGTCTTCATAATGGTGGTCAGGTGATTTGTATTGCTGGGTTTTCAGAATAAACAAGGTTTATCATTGACTTGAAGATGGAAAGTACCCTACCACTCCACCCCCACCCCATCATTTAGTGGATGTGTGCTGAGTATGGCCAGAATTATATGTGTGTTAATGTGTCTTGAGCCCTGACCTAAACTGTAGATGAGAAGGCTCTTTAAATATTAAAATGCAGAATAAACAGAATTGCTTATGCAGTAGGAAAACGCACAGGATTCTAAAGGCAGGTCTCATCTTTTTATGGGGGCAGCGACTGCAAAGGCATACATTTCTGTCCAAAAGTAACTTTTGAGAACTCTCTTTAATGAAAATACTAAATCACTCGTCTCTCTCTCTTTTTAAAAAAAAAAAATCCAAGTTACAGAGTATATAACTTTGGAGTTCTCAAATCTTTGGAGTTTATCCCTCCTACATGTCAGAGTTGAAGTGCTATGTTTTGTGTATATGCTCATGATATTTGAAAAAGCCCTAAAGAAAAGCAATTATATCATTGTTTTCAAAGAACCCTAGAAGCAAGGATAAAGGCTTTCAGAAAGGAGAGGGCAGTATAAACAATTATAGCACCTGAAGTCAGATGCAAAATTCTGTCCTAATTATTGGTGATGATTAATGGAGCATAAAGTTACAAGCCTTGAAAGAATTTCAGAATTATTTTTCTTTGATTTTTTTTCCTACCAAAAAAAAAAAAAACACCCCATCATTTTCTATTTTAGCAGTTTCCACAACTTAAACATTAAATTCTTATTGTTTGATTTCTGTTATATTAGTAGTGTGTGTTTTGCAATTCTAATCTTCACGTTTTTCTTTCTTTATCACTGAAGTAGGCCTTTTGAAGCTGGGAAATTTTTCATAGCAATATTGACAGTGTTCACATTTGCATGATGACAGCCAAGGAATGGAGCAGTAATTTTTGAAATTGCAGAAGTATTTAGAACACTGATAAAAGCTGAAATATATTTTTGATGGATTGAAGTTAAGCATACATGATTTTTCCTGCTGTCAAAAGGCTCTGAATTTCGTGAATATTTGCCTGCTGCGAGAATGCAAGATTAACATCACAACCATCACCCGGGCACCCAAACCCTGCAATTTAATAGCTTTTTAGGTTCTTTCCTTTTTCTAAACAGCAATTAATCTCATTTTAGTACAATTTTCTCGTTTCTGAAGTCGCTCATTGAATCGCTGTTTTGTTCATATTTGGCTTCAGCTCCTCTGCATAGTCATTAAAGTCCCAATTAATGTCACCTTTAGCTGAAGAGTACTCATTTTTATTGAGAAAATGACAGTTGCTGCCATGAGTAGTGCAGTGTAATATACATTAATTGCCCTGTAACACTGGTAATTACGAGTTTTTCAAGCCTCTCAGTAAACTGTCATGCCTAGACAAGACTGTGCTAAAATAGATTACTCATTAGGGAGACCTGTCCTATTTTCTGGTGGGTTCTTAGTGTTGGTTTAAAAAAAAAAAAAATCTTGAGCTTGAACAAATAGTTGCCAAGAGCAATTTCCTACAACAATATCCTTGTGTTGGGTTTTTCAGCCATCACTTAAGATTGCGGTCAGCAAACAGACAGAGTGCAGTGGACGCTACAGATGTTGAGTCTTGAGCATTTATTTATGTGGATCACAGGAGCGGACTTAACGGTGTTTCATTCGGTGTTGAATACAGCATATAACTGAAGTGTCCTCCTAGAGGGTGTTGTGTTAAAACAGGTTCATTTCGCAGTGTTCAGAGAGTACGTGAGAGAGCCAGTATCCACACTTGCTGAGCCTTAATCACCTCTGTACTGAGTCCAGCAAGGAGCATCGTTGATGCCTTTATTAAACAAATCCATATGAATAGTAGAGTAGATAAATAATTTTGACACCGAACACGGCAAGCTTTATATGTATGTGTGTGTATATATATATATATACACACACACATATATATGGTTTTAAGGTGCAGTTTTTTAAAAAAATGAGAATCATTAGTTGGAGAGAACTGAAATAATCTTACATATGAACTACTAGCCCACTATCTTTTTTAATATATAGTTGCTGACTGGTGCGCTTGGCAGCAGGCTTTTTTCCCCCTTCTCTCTCTCTTTCTCTCTTCCTGTCTCTCTCAAATCGTGTTCCTAATTTCAGTGTAGATATAATTTTTCTACTGCCCATTTCTATCATATTTCATATGTTGCTGCTTTAACACAAAATAGGCAACTTTGAAGCCCATAGTTTCCCAGAACTGACGAAAAGGAAACCTTTGTTGTATCCTTGCCTAAAGCAGATGTTATAACAATCTGCTCTTTCCTTCTCTCTCTAAATGAATTTTGTCACAGCCTTTCAAATTTCCTCATGGTGATGAGCTAATGAAAGTAGATGGTACAATTTGTGCTGACCAGGTAGCAAGTGCCAGCTCACAGCTGAGGATAGTTTAAAAAAATAAATAAATAAAATATAGCATTATATCACTGATTTACCCATTACACAGCATTAATAGTGAGAGACCTTGGTGTGTTTATCTGTTTGTATTGGTGTGCATTTATCGAATTGTTTATGACAAGACTAATTGGGGTAATTGTAGACACTGAAATTACCTGTCAGCTATATGTAACCACACTCCCTTTCTTTCTGACAAATGATGACAACTGAGGGACCCCGTAGCATTACTCATGATGGCTTTTCGAGTGGTAATAAGGACAATAGGGGCCCTGGCTAATTTGACATGGACAGCCTTCACAACAAGAAGCCAGCTAAATGACTTGTCAGGAGGGGAAAGAAGTCAGAAAAGTAATGGAGTCCCCCATGGCGCTCTGACAGGGAGATGAGGCAATTTCAACGGAAAGTGAAAAGGCTTCAGTTTGTCAAGTATTTAGAACCATCAGAGAACAGCTAGAGGCTTGGAACCTGACAATAAATTTGTGAACCATGGTAGCAGTCTCATATAGGTCAGTTACTTCATGATGGCTGTGCGGTGCTCAGAGGGTTCCGCCCGCGCCGCATACCTCACTTCTACCAACCAGAGCTTTGTCACCTGAAATTTGTGCTCTGTTTTACACGATGGGAATAATGGCTGAGGTTAGGGAGGCTCCGGGGTGGCAAGACGGTGTGAGTCGCAGTCGCTAGCATGTTGAAGAATAAAGAAACAAAACCCTAGACATCTACTAGGGTAATGGCAGCCTTCAACGTGGGTTGGTGTTAAAGCCACCGCAGTGAGCCGTAGTCAGCTGGGTTGAGCCAGAGCCAACTCCTTTTACGCCTGCTATTACTCACACACAAGGTACTGTGTTGCTGTTCACTGATCGAGATACCACCAACCGCACCCATTCCTCTGATTCTGTGAGGCGCTATAATACCAATCTCCTAACAAGTGAGACAGCTGGTGGAGGTAGCTTCTGACCCTAACACGGAAAGGGTGGCTCAGGTGTTAGGCACCGTAGTGACCTTTCAGCGGTTACGTTGTCTTGAGTTTCCGGTTATGATAATCTCTTCGTTGTAGCAAAGCCGGTTCCTAAACTGGGTGAGGCACTTGGCCTCGGTCTCCTTGTTTATAAAATGAGGAGAGACGGGTTGATCACATTTGTGCAAAAAAAAAAAAAAAAAATGCTTGCACAATCTGTATGGACCTACAGTTCAGGATGATTTTATACAATTTGACACCCTTCAGGCTCTTGTGACAGATCTTCTTCCCCCTCAGATCCTTGGAAAGGTAACAATACCCCGTACGTAAGGAATAGATCACCTTTGTGTTGAATAGGATTTTTCTCGTGACGATTTCAAAGCATTTAAGCTATAGAATCTCTCTTTAACGTTGTCTAAAGAAGAAAGCCTGCATTCAGTGCTTATTTATATTGTATTAGTTGAAGGTTTTGACCCTTTCTATATATTGCGTATCTTAATGTATCTGTTCAATTTCTCAGTGTAATTTCAAACACACAGAGTTTCACAAATATTGTTAAACCTAACTAAATAGGTTGCTTAATGCCCTAACCAACAGTTCAGAGGATTAGAAACTCATCAAGAGAAAATACCCATTAAATGGTTTTTGTTTTCGCATTTATTTGGGGGGTGAGAGTGGATGGGAAGGGAGGATTCTCCTTATGCCCGGTTACAGTTACTGTGGGCACATCCAATTCATTCCAGGGGTTTTGAGCTATTTGAGGGTTCTTAGTGTTTCTTTAGCGCTTTGAGAGCAAAGTAAGTATTCCATCATACCAAGTCTCAGGGAGGAGGGCAGGGACCCCAGCAGTGGGGTCCCGGACACCAGGAGCAAAGAGTAAGCTCTCATAGAAGTGACTGCAGAAGGATGGAGAAGAGAGGTGCCTTGTACCCTCAATGTCTGTGCTCCCAGATGTGCAGTTAGAATTTGGCTTAAAAGGTCCCAGGCTATAGCCTACAGAAGTGTCCTTTTCTTCTTAAAGCTCCATCTTTTGACAGGAGTTCTCCTTCTTGAATTTCAAACCCATATTTGAGGTGAGTCTCCCCAGTTAGCTCCACTTTGGAGATACTGCCTATGTTTCTCACAAACATTTGCTCAGCTAAATATTTTCTTCCCTTTGGGGGAGCAAGATTTTTATTTCTATGAATATACCCATCATTTGAAATAAATTATAGTTGTCTTTTTGTAATAATACATATTTAATTCTAAAAGTCTGAAAGCTCCAAGATCACAACAAGAACATAAAATCATCATAATCCTAGTTCATACCCATTATCCCTAATAACAGTTTAGCAAAAATGGGATTATAGGGAATATGCTATTGTATATTCACGTGTTGTTCACTGCAGAGGACACTGAGATTGTTTTTCCTGTCTATAGATATAGTTCTACATGACCCCTTGTAATTGGTTCCTAATGCTAGCATTATATGGAAATACCATAATTTAACCTCCCACCTGCCAGAGGTACTTAAGAGGTCAACATAAACAACGCTGTGATGAACATACTCGTGACAAAATGAGTGAAGATATAGAGAGCACAATAGCATCAGTCAACCTCTTATTCTGTCTTGTGCAATCTGCCCTGTTATAAATGGAGAACGTTGTGGCACCTGCATTTTTTTGTACCATGACGTGATCATTTCAATTTTCCCTCTTAACATGAAGCTAAAAGAGCCATTTTCATGATGCCCAAAATTCATTTATCCAGTTGTCTGGTAACAAACAAGCACAAACAAAGGTAGCTTGTGCATACATATTTGTTTTCTACCATCTAACCTTCGGAGCTTCTGAGTCATCTGTACAGTTGTTTCACAGAAGAGCAAAGAAAGGTGATGTGTTGTGCTGCAAAGATGATGCATTTATCTGTTTGCCAGAATCTGTAAATGTTGATTCATTTCCTACCTCTGTCCCCACCTGAGGCTCCCATCAGAATCTAAAACCAGCTTTTAGTTCTGTGAGTTGAAGTTATAAGCAGCCAATAAATGTGCATTGTTATTGTTATCATTATTACTGACACTCCATTAAATCCCTCTTCCCATACTTATTTAGGGTAATGTCTAAATAACAGAGCCCCCAAGTCCAAGGAAACATGGAGTCTCGAAGCTGTTGGTGGGTATGACTGCACGACCTGTCTCAGAACGTTTTTCTCCACAAGCAGTGCGTGGGGATGCCTGCTTCTCCACACCCTGGCCACATTAGATGCCATCCCTTTTTACATAGTTCTTAACACTCTCATTTTTAGTCCCTTCCCTTCCACTCCTTTCTATTCTGTCTGCTTGCATTTCACTTTGTGACTCCTTGCCATCAGTCATTTTATAAGATATGCCTTCACCAGAGCTAAGGCACTTAGAAATTAGAAAGATGTGTGATAGAGTCCCTGCAGTCTCCGCTTAGAATTCCAGATCTTTCTGACCCTCGAGCTCTGGAATAGGTCACACTTCTCTCCTCTCAGGACACTAGATATTTTAGATTATTCCAAGTGGTCTCCTGCCCTCTTTCCTGGGCCTTTGTTAGAGCTGTCATTATAGATTGTTTCAGTCACACATATAATTGCTTCATTGCTGGGAACTGGCTTAATGTTGTCACAGACCTTATTGGCTCTTCTTACTTCAGATTTACATATAGCGTCCCAGGGCTTTCTTTAGGGCATTTATCATTTTTCCTCCAAATGATCTGGTGACAGTGTACAGCTATTCAAGTTTTCATCAGCCCGCAGATGATATGGTCTTTCTTCTTTGCTGCCACAAGCCAGAAAAGAGACGAAATCGAGGGAAAAGCTTTCATTACGGCACTTCAAGGAGGCTCTGTCTGGGAGTCAGGGAGGGAAGTTTCCCGAAGTTGCACCACGCTGACACTGGAAGGTGCTCCTGTGGGCAGCCCCATCCCCTCGTGATGCATTATCATTGTTGCCAGCCCTGCTTTCATGCAGCCAGCTCCACGTCTTCTAAAGCCTGTTACCTTTCCTGTTTACCTCTTTACTCGATCAGAAAAAGGCAGAAAAAGGATACGAACTGCTTCTGCTACATAGCAGATATGTGAGATATTGTTACCATCTCTTAAAAAGGCCCATATTTTCATTTGGAGGAGGAGGAAAAAATAAAATACAGATTGCCACCAATTGCACGTGAGTGGCACTAATAAATTTTATGGATCAGATAGCAGTTGTGAACATGGAGCTCCTTGTACATTGAGATGGTGTTATAAACCGTGTTGGGCTCACAGGCTGGCCCCAAAAGTCTGTCACAGCCATAAAGTGGCACTCTTACTAATGTAGAGGTGTTCTGTTCAGTAGGTCCGACCTGACTATTGTATCTCCTATCTAGAGAGTGAATCCAAAATGCTTAGACTCTCTACACAGATTGGAAGTTCAGGGTCCAGCAGGCAAGCTCCACTCAGCAGGAAGGCTGCCTGCCTGGTGGTAAGCATCCATAAACCTGTCTTTTCACTGCTTTTCTTTTTCCCCATCTCTAAACTGTCATGTTCCCGAAACTCCCAACTTTTTCTTTTGTTCACATGTAGTCTCTTTCTTGGTAAGAGATTCCTGAAAAATCTTCTCCCTGTGGTTGTGAGCCTCTCAAACACTGGCCACTCGATAATAAGATCTTTGGTCACCAGGGTTCCTTAAAGTAGTGACGGCCTCTAAGATTATTTATAAAGCTGGCTGATTTGATCCAGCTATTTTCGCTATGTGACTTGTAGATGAGCCTTGCTTACACAGCCCTGCCTCATCACCGCTGAGTCCACTTGATCAGAGTCAAGATTCCACTCCCTTGGCTTCATAAAGAGAGAGGACTTCTGCTCGCACCTGATAGGGTTTAGAGCCTCCCCTGACCAAAGCACGTAGGATCCAGTTTCTTCGGGGGCCCTAAAAATGTCAAAACACTGCATCCCCACCTCTCTGCCCTCAGCTGCACTGTACTTCCATGTAGGGGTGAGAAATCACACCCTTAACTTCCATTTGGGCCCAGGAGTCTCCCTTGCTTCCCCCACTGGGTTTAGGGAGCCTTGGAGGTGGCATCAAGACTTGCTGAGTTCCCTCCTACCTTGTAGGTCTGTGTTCTCTGTGTAAAGATCAACTCCGCTTCAGGCAAAGAATGAGCTCCTGGCTCCACCCAAAATCAGGTTCTCTCTTAATTAGTAGCTCCGTACAGCAGCTGTGATGTCTAGGTGGTAAACGGTAATTAGAGGGAGGGAGGTGGCAGCAGAAGCCATGTACACACACACACACACACACACACACACACACACACACACACACACACAAAGTGTTCAAGGGGCATCCTGGGCAGTTCTGGTGACTTTCGGTGCCTATCCTTTGTATGTGCTCCAAAACAACCCACAAGCTCAAGAAATCGTTCTAATAAATCAACCTGGCTACCCAGACAAAAAAAAAAAAGGTTGGGGATGGAGGAGGGAATGAGTTTGATTGAATGTGCAGAGCGAGGTGTCCATTCTGTAAGTTGGTTTATCTGACATGATCAATTAGCAAAGCCACCAAGCCAGTGCAGAAGTCTACTGTGGACTAAGCCAAATCAGCCTTTTTACTTGCTTTCTGTCGTTATTTATCATTGTGAAATCTGCTCTGTTTAAATGCATAAAGCTGGAGCACCTGTATTTTTTGCACCATGATGTGACTTTCAGTGAGAATTCTGTTTTTTCCTTTTAATATTCAATTAAAAGAGCTGTTTTCATAGTGCCAAGAGACTCATTTATCCAGTTGTCTAGTAACATATAAACAAATGTAAACAAAGGTAGCTTGTACATATGCATTTGTTTTCTACCATCTAGTCTTTAGAGCTTTTGATTCATTCTTAAAGGTATTAGGCAAGAAAAGGTAGTGTGTTGCACTGTAAAAATGATGCATTTATTCTGTTACATAAAATCTTTGTGTCTATTCATTGCCTCACCCGCAAACTTCCATAGTTTTCCAGACAAGCTTTTCCTTCTGTGAAATGTTCATCCTCATTCAATCAAGCCCAACACTTGAGAGACAAACTGCTAGCTAGCTGTCGCCTGATAACTGTTCTCCCCTTCTTACTTTCACAAAATACCTGATTCAGTCTGGGTGTAGAGTCATCCAAAAATAAAGCCCCAGTTGCCCTTGCATCAGGATGTGCCCAGGTGGCTAATTTCTGGGCCATGGAACATAAGTGGAAGTGTCCCATGCAACTTGAGAAATGCCCTGAAAGAAAGGTGTACTTTTCTCTGCCACTCCTTCCTGCCTGCTGCCAGGAACGTGGCCCTGGCGTCTGGTGCTCTGGGAGCCATCTTGGGCCATGGGAGGAAATGCTCTGCTGATGATGGCAGAGCAAAACCAGAGTAGGCACCCAGCTCCCTGGTGACTGTGCAGTCATCATGCCAGCCTAGTACTGCCTCCCTTTGAACTCAGTTTACCTAAGAGAGAAGTGTACTATCTCGTGTAAGTCGCTGCTATTGTGATTTGTCCTTCACTTGCAGCAACAGAACTTAATTCTGACCATTGCGGGAGGTGAGATGTTACAGGGGAAGTTAGATCTATACCATGAGAGTTTATGTGGGAAAATAGTATTGAAGCTAAAATTTGAACTCAGGATTTTCACAGGCTATTTGAGAATTGTTTTTTTGTTTTGTTTTGTTTTACTTGATTATTATAGGGAATTTTACATTCTCTGTCTTTTTCCTGAACTATGAAATTTGAAAATAGACATTTTAATGGTGTTATTGAGGTATAATTGATATACCAAAAAGTGCACATATTTCATGTATACAAATCGATCATTTTGGACATATACAAATCCATCTTGAAACCATTACTACATAGCTATCACCTCCAAAAGTTTCCTTGTACCCCTTCGGGTTTTTGGTTGTTTTGTGGCTAGGACACTTCCCATGAGATTTACTCTCTTAACAAATTTTTCAGGGCACACTACAGTAATTTTGACTATAGGCACAATGATGCTGTATAGATCTCCAAAACTTACTCATCTTGCATAACTGAAACTATGCCCATTGAACAGCTCCCCACTTCTCCCTCCCCACAGTCCTTGGCAAGCACCATTCTACTCTCTGCCTCTATGAATTCGATTATTTTAGATACTTCACATAAGAAGAATCATGCAGTATTTGTCCTTGTGGGACTGATTTATTTCACTTAGCATAAATGTTCTGAAGGTTCACCCATGTTGTAGCATATAACGGGATTTTCATCTTTCTTTAAGGCTGAATAATATTCATTTCTCTGTATGTATATACAACATTTTCTTTATCCATTCATCCATTGATGGATATTTAGATTAGTTCCATATCTTGCCTATTGTAAGTAATGCTGCAGTGAACATGGGAGTACAAATTGCTCTTTAAGATGCTGATTTCAATTCTTTTGGATATATACCCAAGAAGCAGGATTGCTGGATCATATGGTAGTTCTATTTTTAATTTCTTTCAGGAACCTCCATACTGTTTTCCATAGCAGCTGTACCATTTTACATTCCCACTAACAGGGTACCAGGGTTCAAACTTCTCTGCATCCTTGCCAACACTTAGCCTTTGTTTTTTTTTTATAATAGCCGTGCTGACAGGTGTGAAGTGATAGCCCATTGTGGTTTTGATTTGCATTTCCCTGATGATGAGTGATGTTAAGCATCTTTTTATATACTGGCTGGCCATTTGTAGGTCTTTGGAGAAATGTCTATTCAAATTCTTTACCCATCTTTTAATCTGATTATTTGGCTTTTTGCTAATGGATTGCAGGAGTTCATTATAAATTGTGGTTATTAACACCTTATTGGAATATGGTTTTCAAATATTTTCTCTCATTCTATAGGTTGCCTTTTCGTTTTGTTGATGGTTTCTTTTACTGTGCAGAAGGTTTTTAGTTCAATGTAGTCCCATTTGTCTATTTTTGCTTTTGTTGCTTGTGCTTTTAGTGTCATAGCCAAGAAATCATTGCCCAGGCCAATGTCAAGAAGCTTTTCCCCTATGTTTTCTTGTAGGAGTTTTACAGTTTCAGGTCTTAACATTTTAAGTCTACAATCCATTTTGAGTTGATTTTTGTATATGGTGTAAGATAAGTGTCTAATTTCTTTCTTTTGCATATGGATATTCAGTTTTCCCAACACCAGAAAATGGATCTATATTTTTAATTCTCAGAGCTCACTCTGAATCTTGGAAAAGGTCCCCTCCAAATGTGTTACAACTCAGCAATTTGTTTGGAATAAAATTGTCATAGTCTGTTCTATGTTCCCCATGTATGTAGTATTGGGTTTTGTGAGTCAGACCTGAGCATAATGAGGATCAGCAATTCTGGCCTGTTGGTAAGGATTGGTTCCAAGCATCACCAGAATTGCAGCCCATCCCCTTTTATGGAAGTAGCCTTACAGAGTCACCTAGTAATTTCGAATCTGTTGAATTCTAGTTGTGAAAGAACTATTTTAAGAGAGTTGCCACAGTTAAATGTTTATTAAGTGTTTATAAATGTATTAGTCACTGTGCAAACAGAGAAGCAGGTGGTCTTCATGCTCCCACCTGTTCAGATCACTAAAGCAAAGCCACCTGGAAAGTTTCACACAGTAATTGACCTTCAACCTTCAGAACTTCACTTTCATTAAATTCAGCAATGAAGACTTGGTCATCTTCTGAAATATCATGTCCACGTGCCCTTTGTTATTAGGTATTAGCCTTCTGTGAGTCATGTAGGGTGGAGCTGAGATTCAAGGGCATCGCTGCACAGTAAGGGAAACACTAGGGAATGATCTGGAAGAAGGGGCTGGTCACATGGGTGCTTCTCAGGTGCCTCGAACCCAGGACTGACTTCATTTTAAGTAATCATTATTAGGAATTTGGAAGGCCTGAGAAATTGTAATCATTCAATCAAGTTCCTTCATAGAAACCACCTAAAGAGGAGACAGGCGTTTTTAGCCCCTTATTTCTTGAGTTCACAGCCAGGACTAGCCTCTGAGCCAGCTCCTGTTACCTGCATTTGCTGCTTTGCATCCCCCAGGAGCCCACATCCAGGGGCTTACGGATTTCATGGATGGCCAGAGGAAGCTACAGAGCATTGGCTTGTGTGACTGTTCATAGTTTCCTGGCAAAGAAGGCAATTTGTAAGTCCTGTTAGTCCACCCGGTCAGCACCCAAGTTGTGGATGGCCATGTGGTATGGCGAAAGAAAGCCTTGGACTCTAAGATGCTGTCTTATCCAGACCTTTTTTCTGAGCCTCACGGTCTTCATTTGATAAATAAAGGAATTTGACTAAATAAACCGATACCAACACGGTGCACAGACAAGGCTTTCCATCCAGCAGACCTCCTTTCCAAACTATTTGGGGAAAAATTTGAGGTGGACTCTAGCTGTCCCCCTCCAGCCTCTTGCCTCTGGCCAGCCCTTCTAGGAACTAAACAGAGGAGACGTTTTATTTGGAAAGGCCAATCAGAAGTGCATGAAGCTGCTTCTTCCTAGTCACCCCTGCTTGCGTGGCAAACCGGTTTGCTCTAAGTGGCTACAAGAAAATTTGTGTCAGTGACTTCAGTGAGTGCTTAGAGTGATAGGTGAACTAGAGCCGCCATCCTGTTGACTCCCAGGATGGAAATAGCCTAGCCCTGGGGCAAAGAGACCAAACAGAACCCAGACTATGGGCCAGGGGAGGAATCAAAAAGGAGAGGGGAAAGGAGTAGAGGTGTCTGTGGCAACCAAGGGGATGAGACCCAGAGTCTAGAATAAAGGAGTTTCCCAAATCCTCCTACGCACCTCTAACTGCCCAGGTGCACTGTTAGCCCTAATGATGTTCCACATCTGTGGTAAAGTGAATTAGATAACTGGCTTGACATCTAGTATGAGAAAAGTTTACAAAGGTTGGAGGAGAGATGGAGATTGCATCCAAGTGTATAGTTAAGGATCATCCCTGAACCTCCTGGTGATGGCAGAAGAGATAAGCCTTAACAAGCCCCATGCTACTCTAAAAATAATAGCTGACTTGAGTACGCACTCAGCACATTACTTGTATCAACGTATTATCTCACGAAGCATGATGTGTATTGGGGTTCTCCAGAGAAACAACCAATAAGATACATGCCTACATAGAAGAAACTTATTTTAAGGAACTGACTTACGTGATTTCAGGGACTGGCAGCTCTGAAACTCCTAGTGCAGGATGGTGGGCTGGAAAGTCAGGCAGGACTTGATATTGCAGCCTTGAGTCTGAAATCTGGAGAGCAGGGAGGATTTCTGGGCTGTTGTCCTGAGCCAGAATTCTTCCTTTTCTGGGAAACACAGTTTTTGCTCTTCAGGCCTCCCAAGTGACTGGATGAGTCCCACCCCCATTAAAGAGGGTGATTTCTTTACTAAAAGTCACGTGAGTGTAGAGGTTCATCACATCTACAAAATACTTCACAGCTTGATTAAGTAACTGGGCACCATCGCCTAGCCAGGTTGAGGCATAAAATGTAATCCTCACAGGTAGATGCTATTTTACCTACATTTTACTGATGAGGAAACAAGCTGGAAAAGGTTATTTAATTACCTTCCCAAGGTCTCCTGTTATTGGATGGAGGGGCCAAGCAGTCTATTTAAGAACCAGCCTCTCAGCCGAGACGCTTTTCTGCCCCCCGAGAACAGCAGAGCTCTGGGGAGGGTTACGGTCAACTGATAGAGTAGGGTGATTTGATTTGTGTGGTCTGGGGTATGGTGGGGGCAAAGATTTGTGAAGCTTCCCAGCTCATTCCAGTGCCCGGTGGTGGGGGAGGCAGCGCTGTATGGAGAGGCTGACCGGCTGCCTTGTCTTCACGGACCAGCAGTACTTTAGCTCTAGGACAGAACTGAAGACTCCTGGGCTTCTCTTCTAGATTCTCTATTAACAGTGACCCTATTGGTCACACATTTTCACGTGGACTCTACAGTCCCGGAAACCACAGCATTTGGCAATAAAACCTGATATGCACTCTTAAAAGGCTATTTGGAGACCTTTCACTTGCTTCAAAAAGTCCTAGGTTTCCCTTCAGAAATACTAATGTTTGATTAGAGTACTGCTTTGTTCTCCACTATGGGTATTACTGAATATAGGAAACTTAAAACTTTTTAATTCTGATAAATTCTCAAAACATCAGGCTCAAGGATTTCAGGTAAAAGACTGGACCTATAGTTCCAGTTTTTCCTCAGAGGGTCTACTCTCGTCTAAGGTAATAGCCTACCTTCAGGGTCAGTCCATTTTCCAGTTGTCTCTCGGCTTGAGTTATGCTGACAGGATGACCTTTATCTCAGCAGGAACCAACTCCGTCTTGCCCACTATTGTGTCCCTGTGTGTGGCAGGGTGAGGCCCTGATAGGTGCATGTTGAAGGAATACTGGAGTCTGCTGTGTTCCACTCAGAGGGTGGTCTTTTCCAGTCTTTTCCCTAAATTCTGGTAGAATCCTGCCTTGACCTCTGTTTATCCAAATTCCAAAAGGATTATGTTCCAAGAGGAAGTCATTTGAAGACAGGTTCTTATTTTTCCCAAGTTTTATTTAAATTCCATCTAGTTAATATTACAGTACATTAGTTTCAGGTGTAGAACTGATTCATCACTTCCATCCAACACCCGGTGCTGATCACAAGTGCTCCCCTTAATGCCCATCACCCATCTAGCCTATCTCCCCCACCCCCCCACCCACGTCCCCTCCATCAACCCTGTTTGTTCTCTATCAAGAGTCTGTTTCTTGATTTGCCTCTTCTCTCCCCTCACCCCCATGTTCACTTTTTGTTGAAGATACTGTTTTAAAGAATGAATTGAGGTGTGCCTGGGTAGCTCAGTAGGTTAAGCAGCTGACTCTTGATTTCAGCTCAGGTCATGATCTCAGGGTTGTAGGATCCAGTCCTGTTTAGCAGGGAGTCTGCTTGAGATCATCTCTCCCTCTCCCTGGACTCCCTCCCTCTGCTTACATGCACTCTGAAATCTTTAAAAAAAAAAAAAAAAATGGATTGATTCCTAAGGTAGGGTAAGCCTGCATAATCCAAAAGTGCTATTGCAAACAAACCAGTATTAGCAGTAGAGTCTTAATGGTAATTTGTGCTCGCCTGCCCTCTCCTGCCTTGTAATCACATGCATGTTTCCTCTGCTAGTTTTCAGGCAGACTTAGAATCGAGAAGTTCATCATGCTGTTCTCAGGGTTCAGGTGAAAAAAATTTAAAAATCCCAGATGTGGTTCTAGTGTTCATAAATGTCCTTTCAACTCCTTTGACATCTATGAGCCACAGGGACATAGTGAACTGGGGTCAAGCAGAGACCGAACTGAGATCCCTCCCCACCCTCCTCAATGACCCTTGGCTTCAAGAGATTTTCAGTGTCCAGGGCTATTGGTCCCATGGTAGATGGGACAGTCACCTCGTATTCTCTAGACCCACACTGTCCAAAAGAACATTCTGTGATGATAGAAATGGTTTATATCTGTACGGTCCAATAAGACAGTTAACCATATATGGCTGTTGAGTTTGGATGTGGCCAGCACAACTGAGAAAAATGCATTTTTTTGTACTGAATTTTGATTTTAATAGTACCTGAAGCAGTGGCTATCCTATTGGATAGCATGGCTCTAAGATCTGGGGTAACCAGCGCTTACTCTGACCTAATGGCTGGGGCGTTACGAGGTTACCAAGAGAAGACCACTAGACTCAACCTTAGCATGTGGGCTTACATAATTCCAGGCAGAAAAATTGAACAAAAGCTGTGGAGTATGGAAGTATTAGGCTGGCACAGTCAAAGAACCTCATCTGATTGTTTGGCTGGATGAGAAAGTGGGAGGAAGTAAATTTTCAGAGAAGCAAGATCTTAAAACCTCCTAAGCCCTGACAAGAAGCTTGGACTTACACCCTTGGACATGCACCTCTTTGGAGCATAGACAAATGGTCTAGTATCGAAATCCACTCTGAAATTAAGCCTTTCAGCCTGTCTTGCCAGGGAGGAACACCTTCAGAGTGTTGAAGGTGTTCCTACAATCCCAGCTGCTGCTCTCAGGTTGCTCAAGAACTCTGCCAAGTGGTTATCTGTGCCACTTGGTGCTGTCTCCAGGCCTTGGCACCTGCAAGAGCCGCTTCCTGAACACAGAAGCACGGTTTGGCATGGGGTGCCCTGGGGTTGAACTGGGAAGAGATTTCTTCTTGAGGTCTCTGCAGTTGGCTACTGTGCAGTACTGGGGGCTGGAATGGATCCTCCTGGAGTACCTGGGTACAGGGGCACCTTCCCGCAGCCCCAGGCACCTGCCAGCCACTAGCTGCCGCAGTGTATATGGGGGCAGAGGCTTCACAATTAGACACCTAAGATAACTGGAGACCCAGGATTTAAATTTAGGTGCAGGGGGACGGCGCCTGGATGGCTGTCAGTTAAGTGGCTGCCTTTGCCACAGATCATGATGCCAGGGTCCTGGCATCCAGCCCCGCATCAGGCTTTCTGCTCAGTGGGGAGTCTGCTTCTCCCTCTGCCCCTCCCCACCACTCGTGCAAGTGCTCTCAAATTTTTTAATTTTTAAAAAATTCATTAAAAAAACGGGTGGAGTCACCAGTCTTCCTTAAATACTTTTCCAAGGGTTAACTGGAAATCCATAAAAATCTATACCTCCATTTTTTGGTGGTTTTTTTTTTTCTTCCCAGTTGAAAAATTTAGCTCTTTGGAGGGCAAGTCTTTGCACCATGGCTTTTCCTGTACTAAATTTTTTTTAAAAGAGTTTATTTGAGAAAGGGGTAGGGGCAGAGGGAGAAAGAAGCAGGCTCCCCACTGAGCAGGGAGCCCAATGCGGTACTCGATCCCAGGACCCCGGGATCTTGACCTGAGCTGAGGGCAGATGCTTAACAGACTGAGCCACCCAGGCACCCCTCCTGTACTAAAATTTTAAAAATCAAAATACTGGTTTTCATGGACTTCTGATATTCTAAAACTGAACCAAGAATTTAACTTTTCACTTAGCAAAAAGTAGTTTGAAGAGTAGGAAGACTTCCTTGCAGAGATTGTCAAAACCTATATTAAAAAAAAATAACTAATAGGAGTGGTGTTTCTTTCTCCTGAATCTGGTATCTGCTTTGATTTTAATTGTTAGACTGGATCTTATTTTATCAAACTGATTCGTAGACTTCCTCAGGTGCATGGTAAGTCAGTCCATCTTCTAGTACTGATTTCCAGAAGAAACAGTGTGAACCAAAAAAAATAAATCTGCCCCATTATTAAATTTGTGCCCTTGATGCCTGCAGTTGTTACTACTGTAATAACTGGGGGTTAAACTGTTAGTTTGACAACCTGTAAAGCTCTTTATCATAGAAAGCAAGAAAAATCCATGCCGAATTACCTCAGGAATATTATTGATGACCTAAATGTCATTTTCTGTTTTTATTACTTTTCATTGTATTTAGCTTGTAATTCAAACCTCTTTCTAATTAATTTGGTTTGGCTCGGTTGGAAATAGAAAAAGCTAACTATCTAATAGGTGACACATGTCGCAGAGAAACCTTACAACATCCCCATTTCCCCCAGATCAATCAACCATGAAACAACTTGCCAAACTTGTGTTTTTCTAGCAAATTCTTAAGAAATACAATAAAATTAAATTTGTCTAGTCCAAAGAAACGGGGAGAAACATGAAGGCGCAAGAGTGACCCCGAAAGCCCGGTTTTATCTAGCTGTAATCTCTTTCCTAGTTGTTAAAATATCCCGAAGCACTCGATCATGTTGCGTTTTAATTTTAGAGCCATGTGTTAGATTAGCAGAGTGCACATGTTCCTGATTTGAACTTCTGGTTCCCCGGCTGTTAACCAGAACTCTCGGCTGGCTCGGACAAGGTCTCGAGTAGGTCAAAGGCCTAGAGCCTACATCTTGGTTAGATCTTACCCGCATGGAAGCCAGAAGCCTGGGTCAGGGCAACCATGCCTAGGACGGCCCCTGATTAAATTAGGCCTCCATTTATCAACTACACAGAGAGTACACTTAACCTTTCAACTCGAGTTTTGATGGATCTTTATTTTCAAACAAGAAGGTGGGTGTCTTTCTGCCAGAGTCTTAGTCCAACAGCAATGAAGTGTAACATGCGCCTTTTCCTGATTTCATCTACCACCAGGTTTAAACAGCAACAGCGTTGTAAGATGTACCCTGGGAAGTACTGGATCTGTTTTTCAAGTGTATAAGTAGGATATTTTGACATTTATGGAAAGCTACAATTTTCTATCCCTTTCATTTTTTTATCGTTGAATATTTTCCTTTGGTTTTCTTATTTCCTCATTTAGTTCAGTAGATGAGTGCTGTTTTGTCAATTAATAGAGCCATATTCTGAAAATCTGTATGTGAAAAGAACGAGAAACTACTTTTAGAAATTTGATTTATTTTAATTCCTCTAAGTATTTGGCTTAAATATTACTTTGAAACATTAATTCACTTCTTCAAAATGCATTGTCCAGTTCTCTGTGAAATTCCCGTTAAACTTCTAATGAGACAGATTAATAGTTTTAGAATAGGTTTGGGGTGCCCCCCCAGTTCTGTCAACTCCATTTCTCCTGAGAAGCCTTTGATGCCTCTGCTGGGACAGATTTAGGGTCTGCCGGGGACCTCCATCATCACACCCCTGTCTCTGAATAGCATCCTGGCACGGCAGTGGTGATGGGACTGAGGCATGAGGCATGGTCTGGATCCACTGGAAGGAATTCCGACTTCTTGTTCATTCACTTATTCACTAGGTCCTCATTGAGTGTCTCCTTTAGGCACAGGGGGGTTGGGTGAAGTAGGGGGTGAAAAGTTCCTGCCCTCTTGGAACTTCCTAAATTCTTCATCAGTGTCCTTGTCCTATGTCAGTACAAGGTTACATATAACTACATGCTGTAGCCTTCAAGATAAAATTATTCTTGGTGTTAAAAGGGTTGGTTTTCCTGTCATTACATTGTTTCTGCAGTACGCTTGTTCAGTTAAGTAAACTCATTTCATGTGACCTCTATAAATCCCAGCCCAGAGTGCAGGTTCAACGTGGGGAAAGGCAGCAAAGAGCCTTCAGGGGGAATATTCTTTCCCCAAATAAAAGATAAAATGAACTCATTTTAATTATTTTAAAGTGGTTGCCAATCACCCCAACATAGTGTAGCTCTTCTTTCCCTCGGTAATGTAAAATCTAAATCTTAGAGCCATTTTGAACCTTTTCTAAAACAGGTGGTTTTGCCAGTTCACTTTCATTTGGAAATAGTTTTAAATTTCCTATTACATTTATGAACTTAAAATTTCAGTACTGCTTCATGCTTTGCTCTTTTTATCTCCATTTTGATGCCAAACTTCTGATCTTGAAGTTCTATCATTCTAAAGGTTATTCTGAATTTGATATTTACCAGAAAAAAGATCACAGATCATCATTATCTTTATCATTGTTGATAGGCACATTTTTATGGTGTTTAATATACTGACTATTTGATAGGTCAATAACGTGTACTGAACCCTAAGTGTGAACACAGTACAAATATCTTCATAATTGTGGCTAAAACTAGTGATGGGGGAAAAAACATGTGCTTAATTTTTTGTAATTTTCTGTCTCTAAATAATTCCCTGTACCTTCACAACCAACGAAACTCCCTTTTTCACTTTTGCTCACTTTTTGTTGGACAACCTTTCTTGACCTACTCCATTGATTTTTTTTTTTGATCTGAAAATAATTCATTCCCTCTTTCCACCCTTATTTTTTTTTAAAAAAAAACTATTCAAAGCTTCTAACTACCAAGACCATACACTAATTCAGACACCTAACCAACATTCAGAAAACATTTATTGAGCACCTAGTGTTCGCCAGGCTCTATTCTAGACATTAGGTCTAAGTCTTAAGATTTTTTTTTTTTAAGGTGATTGAAAAAGTATGGTTCGATGATCCAACTGTTTGTACTGGGGAGGCCTCTCGACTTATTCCTTCCAGGTCTTCACTGGCTTTTTTTTTTTTTTTTTTTTTTTTTTTTAATGTTTCAGCCCCTTGTGGAGAGACTGCGGTGTTCTGCATGCCTGGGAACATAATCCTGAATACCAGGTGCCCAGTGACCACAGGCCTAGCTGGGACAGATTGTAAGACCCCCCCCCTCCAACCCCTTGCTCTTTCATGTACTTGTTCTGAGTTGTTGGCTTCTTCATAGTCCACTTTCTGTAGCCTCATACCCAGTCCTGTTTGGAAGTTCTGAAGCCACTGACTCCCACAGGTATCTGACTGGGGGGCATAGGAATGAGACTCACCTTGGGCCAGCCTGGGAAGCAGCTTGAAGAAGTAGAGGCTCCGTGTCCTTAAAAATGTTTCATTGAGTCTGAAACTCCTTTTTGTGGTGGTTTGCCTTTTCATCCCCAGCTTACCCACTTTTCCTTTTGTTTTGCCTTTTAAAATATTTTAATAAGCCCCCTTTCCATCTCCATAGCCTCTGCAGTTATTTTCTTCCTCTCCTTGTGCTTATCCCAGAGAGTGTCTATGAGACTTGGTTGTGAAATGTTTCTGAGAATTAATCAAGAACACCTTGAGGTTTTCCAGCTTAATTTGTATATATTTATCTTGGAATATAGTACACCTCTTTCTAGAATGCAGTCTTGTAGTTGTTTGGATGTTGGCAGGTTTTCGGGGTGGGAGGGGAAGTTATTTTTAGCTATAGTGATTCACTTTGTACGGTGTAGTCTGTCCTCCAGTTGATTTACTGCATATGGAATCAACTCACTCTAAGTACACTCTACAATTTCAATGGTTTACAAAACCAATAAAAATATAAAATGCCGAAATAAATATTTAAGATTCCTTTTCTGCATTGTGCTAAAGATATGATGAAAATAAATTTTAAAAGAAAGAATTTGCACTTGAGGAATTCAGGTAAAGTCATGAAGCTATAATTAAAAACAGTTGTAGGGGCCAAGTAAAATTTGGAGGAGATAATTAAATTTTACTATTCGTCTTATTTTTATCTTCTATTCAATTTAAACAAAGCCAATCTTGATGGACTATAAAATACACCATATGTTGTCATTTTAAAATAAAGTTCTGTTTTTGGCATGTTTGCCGTGTGGCTGTATGCCACACCACTCCCTGCATCTGAATCCTTCTCAACACAGGGCTACCAATCCATTAGAGTCCCACATGATGAACCTGCATGCTATCTGATTTTTAGACGCATCCCCGGCCTTACTCCTCCACAGACCTGTGCTAGCTGGGACCATTGTCTTCTCTTACAAGCCAGACCCCTTCATTAAAGGCCATCTCACAACCCACTGTATACTGAAGTTCACATTGTTTCTTCAGTGTTAAAATCTCACTCCCTACAGAAAGCCTTTCCCAGAGACTATGGCCCCAAGCAGGAACTCCGTGGTTCCCAAACCTGACTACACATCAGAATTAATGGAGATACTTGTTTAAAATATAGATCCCGGGGGAACCTGTGTGGCTCAGTCGGTTGAACACCAACTCTTGGTTTCAGCTCGTGGGCCGTGAGATAGAGCCCCACATCAGGCTCCACACTAAGTGGGAGTCTGCTTGAGATTTGCTCCCTCTGCCCCTCCCCCCACTTGTGCACACATGCATGCAAAAATATATAGATTCCCCCCCCCAAAAAAAATTGTTTTTAAAAAATGCAGGTCCTGGCTCCTCCTCTAGACCTACTCAATTAGATAGTCTGGGTCTAAGACCTAGAAGAATGCATTTTTTCTGACCCACCCCCACCCCGCTCACTTCTGATACAACTATCTGGTATTCTCCATTGTCGCTTTGGGAACCACTGGTGTAATGGAAAGAACCAGTAATTCTGGAGTTTGTTAGACCCAAGTTCAAATCTTAGCATCTGTGCTTACTAGCTACCCACCTTATTAGACCTTGGGCCTCAGGTCCAGCAGACTGCAAAATTCCAGTCTCTTTACCAAAGAATTTGGGAGGGGAAGGAAGCGATATAAGAAATCACCCAACTAAGCTGGTATATCAGATAGTGTGACTATCATCATCTGAAGGTGGTCCAGTGAAACAGACTGCTTTCCTGAGCAGCATATGGTAGCTGGTCTCATTTATGTTTTGGTCATACTATACCGAATATCAGCAGCATTCCTTACTCCCCTCTCTTGAAGTGTAAACAAGTTTTGTCTTTGATCCAGAACTCAGTCATTTGTGTTTAGAATGATTCCAAATGGAGAGTGTGTCTCAATTTCCTCTACATTAAAGCACTTCATCACGTGAGTTAAGACAGGGAGCACTGTGTGCCAATTTGAGACCTGAGATTTCAGTGTCCTTTAAAGATTTTTTTTTCTCCTCATTCAGAAGAAGAGACTCCTAGAGTCTTAGAACTAGAAGGGACTTCAGAAACTATCTCCTGTAGCCCCCTTACCTGAGTTCATGCCAACAAATGCTTGGATCAGAAAAATCCCATTAGCTGCCTAAGATGAGCCGGGAAACATAGTTGAAGAGAGACCTATGTAAACCAAAACTACAAGGCATGTTAAATTGTTTTAAACTGTTGGTTTAGCCAATGGCTACAATCACGTATGGTATAATTAATTACTGTACTTAGAATCCTATCAAACAGGATTAAACAGGTGGATTCCTTTACAAGCTCCCACATTCAGACGCACTTCCACTCCTAATTTCTCTCTGTAGCTTTTGAAAAGAAATCCTTCTTGGCATCTGGGGGACTCAGTTGATTAAGCATCCACTGTTCGTTTCGGCTCAGGTCATGATCTCAGGGTTGTGAGACCGAGCTCTGTACTGGGCTCCGCACTCAGCGTGGAGTCAGTTTGAGATTCCCTCTCCCTCTGCCCCTCCCCCTGCTCCCATGTGTGCACTCTTTCTCTTTAAAATAAATAAAATCTTTGAAATGGAATTTTCCCCACCCTCGGAAGTTGGTTTGATTATCAGCAGTGAACAACCTTGAAAATTTAGTTATGATTAACCTCATTTGCTAAAGCAAAAAGCAAAATCTATTTGTTGCTCATTAAGTACTTGTTATGATAGGGATTCTGGAACAGTGATTTTATATACATTAATTCTCTTTATAACCTCGTATTAATCTTTATAATCATCCTTAGAGTAGATGCTATTTCTGTTTGACTCAAAAGAACTGAAGTGTGCTCAAGCTCTGAACTAGTGTCTGAGCTAGGAATCTAGTGTAGGTCAGTTAATGGCATTAGACTAGGATTTAGGCTGAGCTTCCTAAAATTTTGAATGAAGTATCAAAACTATGAACTTTGCACTTCCGTAAAACTTCACCTACAGTTTCAGAAAATTCAAAGACTCCCTGAAACCCATGCTACTCCCTAAGTATAAATCTCTAAGTCTTGCTTGATAGTAAAGATTGCTAAATAAGTCAAATAATTTTTTCATGTACTTCACATCTAAAATGGGAATAGGAAGGAATAGTCTAGTAAATGATACCTGTATTCTCTTGGGTTTAAGTGTATGTTACAACTGGGAGTTCAGGTTCTTTTTGAGTAGGCAGACACCCTCCTTTTTTTTAAGACTTTTTTTTTTTGAAGGTATACTCTAGCACTCATTTTTGCTTATAGAAATAAGAGTGTACGGGTGCCTGGGTGGCTCAGTTGGTTAAGCGTCTACCTTCGGCTCAGGTCATGATCTCAGGGTCTTGGGGTTGACCCCCACGTCAGGCTCTCTGCTCAGCGAAGGAGTCTGCTTCTCCCTCTGTGTGCTCATTCACTCTCTCTCTAGTAAGTAAATACAATCTTAAAAAAAAGTAATAGAATTAAATACTAGGCCGAAGAGGGACTTTATAGATCATCTAGTACAGCCTTCTTGTTTATAGATGAGGAAAAAATGACCCCAAAAGTCTGAGACTTACCCAGTGTCACACAGCCAATTAGAGGCAGGGTCAGACCTGGAGTCCAGAACTTCAGATATTTATTCTGGCACTTTTTCTAATATACCCAATAAACCAGTAGTTCATGGCCTATGCATCTAAAGAAACAATAGGTACCCAGTTTACATTTTGAGTCCATTGCTTTTCAAACAACTGGAACATGTTCTTGCTTGATTGAAAATGAGACTATAAGGAGAGACTTAGCACAGATATCCTTTCAGCCCTATGAAAATTCCAAAAGCTGCTGGAATACACAGTCGAGGGTTGTGATGCCACCATGAGATTGGGAATGGTGACATGTCAGATCAGAAGCTCAGTAGTCTTTACTCAGAGGGGTTACTCCTTTGCGTCTTCATCCATGAATGTATATCGGGCACCAAACTGCTGGGCCCTGCATGTGGGCCCAGGAACACAGGGACACCAAAGATCCAGTCCCCATCTTCAGAGATCTCGGGCGTGCACAGGAGGAGTTGGTGGACAAATCCAGCCTGTGGGCCTTCCGCATCTCACATAGGGAGGGATGCAGCATGCTGAACACCCTCTAGGGTTCCAGAACGTGTCCTGGAGACCTTCCTCCTAAGAAGCCTGGCTTCTTATTCCCTCAACAGGTTTTTTCCTTAAACTACTGTTTGTGTTAGCAGAGGATTGGCCAGTGTACATGGTTTTCCTTTGACAAGGATTCCTCTCCCAGAAGTAGTTACAGACCACAACCAGACCAATGAAGAAATAGGAGCTTGTTTTCTTTTATGAGGCAAATAACTACCAACCCTGGCTTTTCAAGGGTGTCTCCAGTTATTTTAATGGACAGTGAAAAGTTGCCCAAGTAAAAGTAATTCTCATCACTCAGTCTATAGATCAAATATATATCATGATAAACACCACTGTAAAAAGTTAGCGGTATGACCAAAACAAATCACATGGAGATTTGACTGCACACAAGTGGGTGGAGTTATTCTGTTATGTCAGCAAAACTGATGCAACAACCATTTGTTTTACAGGAAAAATGGATGAAAACTGCATTTTAATACCACTCATTCACTTCTAGCCAATCATCACTCTCAATAATTCAGCATCTTCTTCAAAATGATTCTGTCCTAAGCTGTGAAATGGTAATGACATTTTGAGATTTTTGAGTTTTTATATTTTTAAGTCGCAAACAACTCTTGAACCAGAAGAGGAAGAGAGCACGAGAGCAAGCCCACTTGTGTGTGTGTTGATCTGAACTAATACATTACAGGAGTGTTCCATCAGGGATTTCTCCGTGCATTATAATGCAAATTGCATTTTTAAACCAGCCAAACTATTGATGGCTTTATTGAATGGAATAATTTATTACAAAGTATTTTAGTCATGACATTTCATCATCAAATAACAGTAAACACAATAGCCATTTCCCATAAGACCGTTCTCTTGAGCCAAGAGCTTAAAAAAGAAAATAAAACTTGCCTTGTTCCAAACATGGCATTGTACTAAACAGTTGTTTATTACACCAGAGAAGAAAAGCGTCCTGCCAGCCAGACATGGTGGACCAGAAAAACATGCCATTGTGTCAGATCATCCCAAGAAATCTCCATTTTTCCCCCTCCTTTCCTAATAATGTTTGACAAGTGGAGATGAATTTTTAAAATCCAAGTCTCTTTTATGCCATTCGTTGGGATAATACTATAAAATCTCTCCTCGGGTACTTGGAGTATTACAACATCAATGACCTGTCAGCAGCTGCGTACAGTTCTTTTTTAGGATTGTGTAAAGCTATGGTTAAATTCTATTTTTCTAAGATAGGTTTAAGTATGGGGAGAGCCAAAATTAGGTACACTTTTCTTGCTAGAAATCCGACCACAAATTGTACATTGTGCTTACAAAGATGATGAAGGCGATCCGGCCGCACACCAGCAGTTCAGATTAATTGGAGCATGCAGATTTGTGTAAAAACATATGTTTCAATTGGGGAAGCCTTTTTTTTTTTCTTTAAATGCTGTTTAAAAGTTTTCTGCAAGTTCCTATGTATAATGTGTACATTATCTAATTCTCCCCTAGAAGTCTAAGATGAAACTCCTACATGCCAGGCATCCGTTACTTTGGCATTTTTGTCAAAATGGGAATGCCTCATTCATACCTTTGTCCCAATTAGTCGGTGGCAACCCTTTTAGTAAGCCTCACAATGTTCATTATTTTTTTAAATCATTGCGTGATTTTTAAAATGTCGCCTTGCTTAAACAAGGCACAGACTTAGGAACCAGAGCTGGAGCCTCTGAGCCTTGATGCATGTGAACATATAGTGAACATTTGGGAAATATAAGTTGGAATTTGCTGGAAAATGTGGATTAAAAATAACTCTCACATAAAGATTTGAGATAAAGTATGCAAAATGCCTGGCAGTGTGCCTGGCACTTAGCTGGAAGTTGGGGTGGGGGGTGTCTCACTGTAGGGTTGAGGGTGGAGGTGGTAGCTGAGGGAGCCCAGCAGAGGAGGGTTGGTGGTGGCTGTGTGTGGTGGTGGTGAGCTTGGCCATCTCAGCGGTTATGTCAGTTATTTCGGGGGGTTGGGGGGCAGGCGGAGAATCAGTCTAGAAAGCAGTACTTAAGGCAGTTGTGAAGAGCTTCACATTTAAATTTCTTGCCATATTCCTAGAATGCAATTTGGACAGTATACAAGTAAAAAAAGGAAATATCAAATATCACTGGTCTTTGTGCCCTTGTTTGCTTAAGAATATGTCTGCTCAGAATTTTCCTGTTGCCCTTAGTATATTTGCTTTGCAGCAGTGAAGAAGAATCTCTCATTCTGTGGCTAAAATCTCCAACTCTTAAATTTTTTGGAATTTCATCGGACCTGGTCTTAAAGAATGCTGGAATGTTGAGTGCCCCAATCTCCTCTCCTGCCCTTTCCCTTTAGTTCTGTGTGGTAAGCTAAATCCCCTCACTTCCTTCTCAATTTCTCCATGTGCTTCACACCTCTCCTTCCCTCTGACTTTTTCCTTCAGTCCCATAAACATAATTGTTGCACCATGGAGACTCATAGAGAGAGAGAGGCAGGAGGTCCTGTAGACTTAATTTTCAAAACCAGTCCCACGCTGATTTCATAGCACTGCATGTGTGACTTTTTCCAGCCGGAGTGAAACCATCATCGAGTACCGTTAACTTAAGTAGTACTCTGTTTGAGCCGTGAGGAGATGCATTATCTTCCTGAATGATCCAAATGTCAGGCTTAGTTGGCTTTTACACAGTTTCACTGAAAGGGGCCCCTTTGACTCTTACTTTTGTGTATTTCTAAGAATGGTGTGAATGATTTAACATTCACATGGAGGAAGTTCCAAGCTGTTGAACCAGCCGAGGGAAAATATCCATATGTCAATCACAGAAGAGCTAAGGCTGTTCTCCTATACTTGGCTTCCCATCATCTATAAAATTATGAATGCTGTGATTTGTCAAAAGAAGCCCGGGGCAGTGATGACCTCTAATTTCAGTCCTCTTTCTGATGTTCTTCTGGACCCTGCTGTGAACTAAAGAGGAGCGCTGGGTAGGCCACACACTTGGACCTACTAGGCTTTGGGGGTTCATCTGAAAGCAGTCAGATGGTCACTGACCCTCTAGGAGTGCATGACTTTGTAATCCAGCAAATTCAGTAGCCATGTATTGAAGGAGGGTGGGACTTAGGACATCCATAAGACAAATGGACACAATGGCCTGTACAGATACAAGTGAGACTGATATGCACATTCACGTTTATCCTTCAGTCCAAAGAAGAGCCGCTGATCAGACCTGGTGCTGTCCTTGGCACCTTGAAAATGGACTCCTCAGTGACTGGACTCCTGGAGAAAGTGTTCCCTTTACCTTGTGCAGACAACTAATTGGAAGTAGAGCATCTCTTGGGAGCTCAAATATTTTTCACAGAAAGACTTGGTGGTTACGCCATAATTCTTGAACCCAAGATTTATTGTAACAAACTGCTTGCCCAAAGTTTAGCTTAACCCTCTATTTGTTAGGACCTGTTTGACACACTTTATACCATATAAATAGCTAAACCCACCCTACTCACAGTGGTTTCACGTACATCTGTTAAATTCCTTCCAGAATATTGGCTAATATTCTAATAACTCTACCTAAAACCTCATTAAATTGAGATCAACACTAAACATGGAGACATATAACCCATGTCGATATAATCCAAAGCTCATTAATCCTGACATGCCATAGGTTCCAGAGTTAAACGCTGACAGTGCTTATAAAGTAAGAAAATTAAAGTGCAACAAATAGAGTATTTCTAAGTTAGCATGCATGTCCTTAATATAAAGTTGATTTCACTTTTAATAAAAGTTCAAGGCAACAAAGCTGAAAAATACATATTTTTAAAGTAGATAAAATCCACTTTAGATAAAATCTAGGTTTTAATCCTGTGAATTTACAGTATTGCCATAATGAGGGGTACAAATTGGGTTATTTCTTTATCTCCTCCCAACTCTGCTTTATTAACACTATCTTTTTTAAACCTAAAAAAACGAATTCTGAGGGTGCCTGGGTGGCTCAGTCAGTTAAGCGTCTGCCTTCGGCTCAGGTCATGATCTTGGGGTCTTGGAATCAAGCTGCGTGTAGGGCTCCCTGCTCAGCGGGGTGTCTGTTTCTCCCTCTCCCTCTGCCCCTCCCCCTGCTTGTTCACACGCTTTCTCTCTCTCTCTCTCTCTCTCTCTCTCTCATAAAATCTTAATTTTTTTAAAACTGTAATTCGAAACCGCTAGATCTGTAGATTCTAAAGTTGTAGTCATTTGTCCACTTTGTGTATAATGTATTCCCCATGCAGGGGACGCATCATCTCATTGTGACACCCTCTGGTTTTTAGTTCTATCAACATAACTTGTTGTCCAGTGTCCTTCTGATGGGGTCCATGGACACAGCTCCCAGAAGGTCAATTGTTTTATGCTATTGAGATCATACAAGACCCCAGAATATAGGCCACCAATCTATCAAATCCCTACCTCCAACCTGCTCTTCTCCATCTGCTCTCTCTCTCCCTCTAGCTCTGTGCTTTTCTTTGTGGTTGCTTTTCCAAAAATTACAATGTAATAATCCACAGCCATGGTTTCATATTCTTAACTCACATTGTCATTTTTGTTAATGGGGATAACGCAGAGCTAAGGACCACGTCTTTGTCGTCATCCCGAGGCAAGGATTTTTACCCTCTAACCTCCCTACCCCTTCACCTCCCTATATACAGGATTTGACAGATTGTAATTTAAAAAGTTGTTCAGTCTTTGTTGTTGGAATATCCCATCTCCTATTGTCCCCCGAACTGTTTTAAAATTATAATGAATATACATTAACTCCCATAATCTGTAGGTTAACTAATGTTAAATAAGTTGCTATGTCCTTACCCTACCACTGTTGTGATAATTTACACCTTTTACTAATTCTGAAACCATTAGATTTTAATTGTACTATAGATAGAATTAGGTCTGTCACTTAAGGACTGATTTCTGTCTGAAAAATGTTACCGGTCCTTTTAATTTCATTTCCAGTGTGTAGCTATAGGAATCCTAAAAGACCAACATCAGCTACCATGTATGACATTTCCTATTTCCCTACATAAGTTAGGAGCTTGATTCTACTTATACTTTTTGATAGGAAGTCTACAACCTAGTTATTAAATTGGACTAAGGCCAATATGCTTTTACTTACCTGAAAAGGTAATATGTTGCCCCACATTTAAAAAGAAACAATAGTTATATTAAAAAAAAAACTGAATAGTTTGAACTCTGACATGATTTTTTTAAAAAAATTTTAACTCCAATTAGTACAACCTGACAGATACAAATTAATGCTACTTTTGGATGTTTGGGGATGCCTGACAAAAGTCCCATTGTATAGAATTTAAAGGTTTGTGGATACAAAGTGAGAAATAGCCTGTTGGAGGTGTGATGGCATCAAAAGGTAAAAATTCTCCATTAGTTTCACAAGAAAATTATTACTTGAATGTATTTTAATAATGCTTAAAAATCACATCAAATTTGTAGCATTTAAACACACTGAATAATACTGAATCTTTTGATCTCTTCATAAGAGACAAGTCACAAATGTAATAGGGACTACAGGGTAAAACGGTGCAACAGAACTTTCCAGGGTTCCTCTGCCCTCCCTGGATAAGAAGTCAGACCTCAGTCCTAACTCCAGCATCTTGCCCCTAAGTCTCTGGAACTCGCTTAGCTTCCTAAATACCTCAGCCTCTTAAATAACAGATCCGTGTTTTTTAGAAAGTATAAAATGTACGTGAATGCAAATTGGTGCATTTTCTCATGTATGGGGGAAGAAAGAAACAATACCTTTACAATTTATGTGGTCATCTAATCCAGATCTCTCCTCCTTTCAGCCTTACCCAGATTAGCAAAATAAGACACTATGCTTTTTCCCTTGTTCCCCAAAATGCAAGTAAAGACGAGGCTGCAGAGGTCCAAAATCTTCTACACTGCCTGTCCCTAGTGCCTCAATTCCCTGGATAATTACTGTCCTTTCACTCTGGGTAATTTACATGTAGTTGCCTGAAGAAACTTAGCCCCCCCCAATACCCCCCACACACACAAAGTTGAGGGGTTCCAAAATTGTTTTCTTGAGCTAATTATGTTTAATCCTTTAGAATAAAGCTATCAAAACCTCTTAAAATTTCATATTATACTAAGCACTTTGAAAAAAGGAGCTAGGCATATACATATTTCCTCAAAATATGTACCCTAAATCTTCTGTGACTTTTTTCATGGCATGTATTTTTTTTTAAGTCTGTAAATAGTCTAAGCAAAATGAGGGCACAAAATGAGAACTTTTGCTGTTACACTATTGCAAACATTTTATATTTGCTGAATGAATGGCATTAATTCTGACAAATGGAGTTTCAATAAGAGAACAATCCCTTTATGTTATAAGCATCTCTCAGAACAAAGTCTGCATATCAGAGTCTAAAAGGCTTCTTAAAATTATGCCCCACACATGATATCCTTCTCCATGAAAGTTATTATTTCTGTCTTCTTAAATGCCTGATCCCGTGCTGGAGAGCTTAAGAGCATCTGACCATCTGAAGGCATTATAGTTAAGAGTCGTCAAAATATGACATGGGGACTCTTAGTCCTACCAAAGAGAGATCCAGTCGAGATTATCCAGTGCATAATCTTGGGTGAGATAAAAAGAATTCTTTCAAATGTGACTATAGTCTGTTTCTGTGAAACCTACACTTGGTCCATAAATAAGCCTAAAGGGCATTATAAATGTGTCAGGAGCTCAGAGTGATTGATCTGTGTTGGATAGATCATGAAAATAGACAGAAGGCACAAGGGTTGCTTCCCTGTGGAAATCGTGGTGGTAAATTGCCATATGTGTCCCCGTTAGGAGCCTAGCTGATCTGATTGTGGATGTAACAACTTTACAGACTGGACTTTTGGTCTCTTGAGATCTTCAGTGTCTTTCTAAGAAATCTAAATAAAATAGCACCTTGATCTTCAGCCTCAAGCACAAACTTTGGCAGGGGATCAGGACTGTTGCCAGCAAGTTCTCCCAGTGCTAAATTCTAAATACGTCTTTCCCAGGGCTGTTGTCATTCAGAAATCTGGCTAGAAGTGGATATGTGTTAACCTGAGAGGTAAGGAAGAAATGCTGGTGTTGTTATCTTCCATGCCACAAAGGTTGAGATGATAAATTTAAACTTAAAAGGTAAAAGTCCCAAGCACATTTTCTTGTAAAACTATTGCAGCAAAGTCCGTGAGAGCAGACCGATAAAGTGTGAAAAGCAGTAACTTTAACTTCCCTCTGACTATGCCAGTTGGAACCAATGGCTCTCCTGCTTGGGGAGCTTGGGGAAGCTTTTGAACTAAACAAAGGCCAATGATTAAGTAAAGCAAGTAATAGCACTGTTTTTTAAACCATTCAGCCCATCCTGTGTATGCCATTAGGTTCAAGATCCAGACCAGACCTAAGCGAAATAGCTGTGCAAAAATACTCCACATAACTCTTCTACCTGTCATTCATTTATTCAACAAACATTTATTCAACATCCACTATGTGCCATACACTGCTAAATGCCAGGTAATGCTAAAGCAGACAAGGTACTGCTTTCATGGAACATTCTGTCTCTGTAGAAGTGATAAACATTAAATATAAATATATATGTAACTGTAACGTCTCTTAAATTTAGTGTCTGGCAATGAGAGATCAGTTCACTTCACCATTTTGCTTCTGAATCCCATAGAATCATAAGCCCCATAAATCAAAGTAAATTTTATAAATCCAAATGTTTTATAGCGTTTATAGCATATATCTGTAGTCATAAATATCTCACTAGAAAATAGCAAGCCTAGGGGTGCCTGGGTGGCTCAGTCAGTTAAGCCTCCAACCCTTGATCTCAGCTCAGGTCTTGATCTCAGTGTCGTGAGTTCAAGCCCAGTACTGTGTTCCACGTCTGGGCATGGAGCCTACATTAAAACATATTAAAATAATAGCAAGCCTAGTTACTACTTATGTAAGGCATTGAACCTAATACTAGGAATTTGTTATTTAATATCTAGTGTTGAATGGGAGTTTGGGCTCTACCAGTTGCCACAACTAGTTGGTCATGTTTTGTTTTGTTTTGTTTTGTTTCCCTTCTCCAGATGTTTCTTTAGTGATAAGAATCCATTTTTCCAGTAGTCCTCTTTTATAATGGAGGAGGATGGGGTAGGGTTTTCTCTGTCGTTGGCATTACATTTTACTAATCTGACCAGGACTTCTTAGCTAAGCAACTGCACAAAAAAGTAAGGTCTTTTGCAAGTGTGGGGCACTCACAGATGACTTCAAATATTGTCTTGCATTGGCCTTAGGATGGCCTGTTGGTTGAAGCCCAAAAAATAAACACCTATTAATCAGCTAATGGCAAGATGGGTGGACCAGCTCTCGGACTGCAGGGACCTCCGTCTAACCTCCTTCAATAGCTTATGTCACCCAGGATGAGGCAGTTTGCAGCCAGGAATGCCTCTAAAGACCGTCACAAGCTTAACTAAATGTTTAAAATAACCTCTGTAACTCCTCTCCACGCTGACAGATTGCTTTCAGCTTGATGGAATCAAACCACGGCCCCGGCCCCGGTGGCCTTTGTGGGGCCAACTGAGAGGCCACAGAGTCTGCAAAGTAAAACTACGGGTTTGGTGTAGTTCTGTCTTGTCTTGCTTTTAATCAAAACAAAACAAAACAAAACAAAACAAAACAAAAAAAAACACACCAGAAGGGAACTCACTCCTGGAAGTCCTTATCTTCATAAAATTTCGCCAAGGACTCCTGTTAAGTAGAATAAGGTTGCTGGGTAAGTCACTAAGGAAACTGTGAGCCGCTCGCCTCGTGCTGGCAGACTTCTCAAAGAATACAAACTGGAGGAACCCCGCAGAGCAAGGCTGTGACTGTTTACATACACAGAGTCCCAACGACTCTGGAAAGTTGAGCCCTCTGGATAGTTTTACGGTATTTTTTTGAATGGCAGTCTTTTCTCTGCATGGAGTGGAAATGTGGGTAGAGGGGGGGAAAGATTTGTTTTAATGTATACTTTCCTTTAATGTGTTTACCCCCAAATAAGTGAGCTGTAGTAGATCCTCTGGCCCCGTGAAAGTAAATATTTAACTCAGAAATTCCGCACAGAAACATAGCCTGGGGTATTTGGGTTTCACGAAAGAGGATCCCCCTGGGGCAAAGGGCTGGTGTGCCTGCAACGTGGTGAGATCAGTAGGAAGGGGCGTGCTCTCCACTAGCGCCTACCATCCCCTCGGCCCTCAGAACGCCTCAGTCGGCTAGACTGTGCCCCTCCGGCCCTTAGCAGCCCCGCTCCCGCCCAGCTTCTCCAGCTCTGTCTTCTGCCATGCCCACGGTCTCTGTTTTTCCTGACCTTCTCTGCGCTGCTTCAGAAGCCTCCATGCTTGTTCTCATCGCTCTGTCTCCATGTGCCTGTCCCTCTACTGGAAGCATCTTCCCTTGCTCAGTGAACCTTGATGTCAAGACTTACTCTGAAGGTGACCGCGTCTGCTCCAGACCTTCCCTGACCTCTGGGCTAGCACGGGGCCTTCTGCCCTGTTCTCTTACAACCTTGGTCTCCTCCTTACACTACCTTTTAACCCGCTTGTCTCCCCGACTGCTGAGAGCACCTGGAAGACAGGGACGGTGTTCTTGTCATCGTGGCATCCTGGGAACGTAGCAGCCTTTTCAGGAAGGCAGCGGGTGATAGGGTCTCCGTCGCGCAGTGAGGACAAAAGGGAGGCTAGTGTTGCACGGGGACTGGAGCACAAGACAGGGAGGCGGCAGGGCTGGCTCTGCAGGGCTTGGAGGTGCTCGTCTGTGGTCTTAAGATAGAACCAGAGTTCACCAAAGTGTGGCCTCTCCTTTGAATCCAGCCCTGCAGTTTTCCACTCACATGATCCTTCACCCGCTACTTAAAAAAAAAAAAAAAAAAAAAAATTCTGTCCTTCGTCTAATATTTTTCTGACAATTAGCCAATAAAGCAGCTTCTCAACCACAAGAAAACAAAGGGATTGATCACCTTTAGAAACTGGTGCTTGCTGCTGAGCTTTCTGAAAACCCATCCTGTGTGGTCCCCATCTGCTCTGAGGGCCAGCCTTGGGGTCCCGAAGTCGCCTTGTGTTACTTTTGCCAGGACAATCTCCAACAGCAATCATCAGTTTCCTAAGTGAGAAGTTTCCTTTATCATCTCTCTAGGGTCTTTAAATATTAGTTTTAGATGCTGAAGTTGGTTCTGTCGTGTTGTCGTTTTTTTAGATAATAAAACCATTTGTTACAAAGATGAACTCCTAAATATGAGAGTCTTCACAATGCTCTTGGTCTAACGGGAAGGAGTTTGGGATAAGTGCAATGAAGTCTCAAGACACTGCCCTGAAATTGGTGTGTGCAGTGCCCCCTTTGTCATGTAACCCGGGGCCTAAATATGGAAACAAGCACAGTAGTGTCCTGTCACGAAGAACAGGAACCTATATTTAAATAAAACTTAAATCACTGACATCATCCGGGTTTTCTGTCCAGTCTCTTGAAGTAGTTTCTCCTGGTCACATGATGCTGATCAGCTTTTCTTTTTAAAGGCAGGAATGACTGTGAAGTGACCTTTCCTGCCTTCTGGCTCGGAGAATCCAGCCTAGTTATAAATGTAGGAGATGTTCAACTCTCCTTTACTCACACTTCCTCCCCCTTGGTTCCTCATCTTGACTTTTCTCCCTGGGTAAGTCTGGGTAAAGTACTTCCCAGCCCTGCCTTGATGAGTTGGCTATCCAGTTTTCTTCTTGTTAGTGGGTTCATTTCCAGACCTCCAGACCTAAATCTACCCACTCATGGATTGGGGAGGAGGGAACAAGGGTTGGGGAAGTTTCTTTATTAGATTCTACTCTTGGGTAGAATTTTTCTGTAATGGGGCAATAATGAACGTATGCAAATCAAAGTGTTGTGAGGCTTATTTTTTTTTAATTTTTTTATTGTTATGTTAATCACCATATATTACATCATTAGTTTTTGATGCAGTGTTCCATGATTCATTGTTTGTGCATAACACCCAGTGCTCCACGCAGAACGTGCCCTCTTTAATACCCATCACCAGGCTAACCCATCCCCCCACCCCCTCCCCTCTAGAACCCTCAGTTTGTTTTTCAGAGTCCATCGTCTCTCATGGTTCGTCTCCCCCTCCGACTTACTCCCCTTCATTCTTCCTCTCCTGTTATCTTCTTCTTTTTCTTTTTTCTTAACATATGTTGCATTATTTGTTTCAGAAGTACAGATCTGTGATTCAACAGTCTTGCACAATTCACAGCGCTCACCGTAGCACATACCCTCCCCAATGTCTATCACCCAGCCACCGATCCCTCCCACCCCCCACCACTCCAGTAACACTCAGTTTGTTTCCTGAGATTAAGAATTCCTCATCAGTGAGGTCGTGTGATACATGTCTTTCTCTGATTGACTTATTTCACTCAGCATAACACCCTCCAGTTCCATCCACGTCGTTGCAAATGGCAAGATGTGAGGCTTATTTTTTATTCTAAAATCCCCTTGACTCCAGGATGGAAATGCTATGAGGCCTGCTTTCTAGATAGACAAGTAAGACACAGGAAGTTAAAAAAAAAAAAAAAAAAGGCATGTGAAGATCTTCCAGCCTCCACATTTTATAGAAGAGGAAGGACTTCTTCCTTATGGAAGAGTCCTGAAGGAAAGGGTTTGTATTGAAACTAGATACCAAAAAAGTACTGAGTGGGGAGAGTCCCAAGCACAGGACCGCGTGAGGTAGCTGTTCAGAGGGAGCGCAACGTGGGACAGATCTGGGTTGGTGCGTTGGCCACCTTGGAGCTTTATCTCCTTGTGTGATAAGGTACTTTGCCTCTCTGCATCGGGTTTAATACTTCCGACCTCATGGGTTCATTGCAGGTATTAGATGACGTGTAGGAAGTGGCTGGCACAGTGTTAGGCACAAGAAAGCATTCGGTGTTAATGCTCTTCGTTGTCACTAGGCTCAGTTGAGCAGAGCTCTGTAATCGTTTTCTCAACATTAAAAAATAAGCACTCCTATGAGCTACTCGCAGAGCTTTTGTTTTAAATGAGACAATGTGTATAAAGAGCTCAAGAGTAGCGGGCACGTACTGATGGCCCAGGAGCTGCTGTTAGGATTATGGTTCTGGTGGTTCTAACTAGGATTATCCAGTGGTATTATTTTACTCAAGGAAATAATAGTCAAATCGTCTGTATCTCCTACCACTTAAAGATTGGGACCATTACCAATATGTCAGTCAAGCATTCTTTGAATCTAGGGGACTTGAGTCAGAAATGGGGGTTAACGACGGGGCATTACACTTACGAGGATGCCTTAACTCTAGTTGTATTCAAAAGGGGATAAAACAGAACAACAGAACAATACGAAGGAAGCCCAGACCTGGAGAATGACTCAAAACCCAAAGAATGACAGATAAGCTATTTTCCACCATGCAGACCCCCAACACAACCCTAACCTACCCAGGAGGGCCTGCCAGCCCTCTCTAGCATTAAGGTCTGTTTCCAAGTGCCTCCCACCTGCCCTCCCCTCCCATGGGTCTGCCTATTCACAGCTGTCTGTCCCCCTTACTGCCCTTCATCTGGAGCTGGCCCCGGGGCCTTTTCACTCTGAGGAGTTTTCCTCCTCAGAAACTTTCCTGGTGCAGAGCCTCATTTTAGGAGCTAAACGATGAACTAAATGATGAACTAAACGATGCCTCTAAACACAAAATCAGGTAGGGTCTTTTATGGGCTTACATTTAAGTTGTTGTAACTATCCAGTTGACCTTCAAGGTTCTGTTTAACAATAAAATGAGAGTATTTGCTATCTTCTTTCCCTGAGCCCAACTTTCTATTTCCATTTCAGGGTTTTTACATCCAGGCCTCTTTGGTGCAGAGGCCCAGCATAAATAAGTGAAAAGCCTCACCCCAACATAGAGCCATCAGACTCTCCTTTTCTTAAAGGAGCGCTATTGAAAAGGACACATAAAGCTCATTCTGTGGAGTTTCTGTGTTGTTGCGGAGTAAAGCCGTGAGGGGTACACACGGGGACCCCTCTTGCTGAACTTGGGAACTATACGGGCACCACAGGGATGACATTTGCAGTTCACCGAGTGCAAATCCATGTGTCATACACAAATACAGTTCACTTTAATAGTTTGATATCTTTTCACTCATCTTAAACACCTTGAGGTATTTGGAAATGGAGGAAGAAGTAAAACAGATGAGCCGGCTGAGATATGGCCAGGAGTGGTAGTACTTCACCGTGATTGACATTTTTACAACCTTATCTTCTAGATAAAAGCTACTGTAAACAAAAGCCTACCTAAATTGATTGTATTTAAGGACTTGAGAGCTACCTGCGTGCCGCAATTGGCTCCTGGATATTTAGTTTTTCTCCTCAGCAGCCAATTCCTGCCCACCTCCCCTTCACGACCACCAGCACCGGAGTATCCCTTCCAGGGAGTAGTACTCGTGCTTCCCACCAGATTTTAAACCACAGCATCCTGTCCCCCGTAACAAGCTGGAAAAACCTAGATTCCGAACAGCGGAGCCTCTGGGTCTGGCTCTTCAGAGTGTGCAATTGGGGCATGCTTCTAAGGCTCATCTTCTCCCCTTTAAAAATGACTTCCCTTCCTTGTATGGCCGAGGAGTTACCAGCAAAGGATTTTTTTTTTTTCCCCCAAACGCATGTTATCACTCCCAGCATCTCCTGGGACCGGGGCTCGTGGTGTTTTCATCCATGCATTCCCGTATCTGCTCAGCCAGTAAGACTCCTGTGGGCTGCTGATGCACATGCTGCCCTCGTGGGGCTTATGTGTTCTGGAAGTGTTTGATACCTGCAAGGCCAGATTATCCATATTTTTTTTTCAAAGAACCATGTTTTAATTGTTTTCTATTAACTGGCCTTTTTTTTTTTTTTTTTTTTGCTAATGACTTAGATGGTTCCAACTTCTAATCCACAACGCCCCCCCCTGCCCCCTCCAGCATTTACCTTCGTGGATCTGTAAAAATTGGGAGGTTTGCTTTTGAGGATTGTGTTGGTTAGCTGACAAGCTTTTTCTTATAGTGAGATATTTATTGTGAGTGAAAATGTTAACTACCCATTTAGAGCAAGTTGGGATTTGACATACCTGAAGCATTGTGTCACATTTGGTTAATGATAGATTTATAGGGCAACATGTATCAGCCTTAATCCTTTAGTTATTTGACTTTGCCAAGGATGAAAATTCCAATAATTTTTTTTAAGCAGACTTTTATATATCCAGAATGCATAAATCTCTTGGTGCCTTGAGATAAATGTTTGCCTGAACTCTGGGTTACCCCGTAATCTTTTGAGACCTGAGCCAAGGAAAGACATCCCATTCCCCCTCTACCTAATAAAGACTATGTGACAAAACCTACTTGGAGTAGACAATATTTATATAAGAAAACCTCTTCTAACACATTTCTAAATGGTAGTATTCAGAAGTTAGAAATGCAAAGTTCAGAAATAACCTCAAAATTTATTAGAGCAAGTCTATGGTAGACTTAACTGGTAAACATAGAAATGGACGATTTGTACCATCAGCCCAGGCTTTACCGGTATGATGATCACTACCCATTATTACGGTCCTCATATCAATTATAAAATCTCTGGCCTCAAACACTAAATCAGCCGAAATGATGGGTTTGCCTTTGGCATGTTTCCCTGGGGAAATAACGGAGAAAACGTAATAATTCACACAACCAATTTTGTAAAGTACCCCAACTTTTGGAAGAAGGCTGGGGTATAAATTCTAGGTAGGTGGATATAAGCTGTACCCAAGGTCCCCCTGAAGTGTGTTCTCTTACTCATAGTACTTAAATGTTTTCAAAGGAAACATAAGCTTGGGTACTTTGTGACTTTTAGGGTTTAGGTATTTGGTATTTCTCTCTTCTTCCCACCCTCAAAGGTGCTGTTCCCTCCATATGTCCGCATTTGAAACAGAAACCGGGGCTGTCAGACTTAAGTTTATCCCCAGTTTCATAACGAAATAGTCTCAATATACATCTGATCCCACCATTCCTTTACGTGTCTTGGGCCCCTAATCCCACTCTTCTTTCTCCCCTCAAAAGGTGAATCTATAATGGAGAAAATTAAAAAGGGTCATTATATGAATAAATGCAACTTAGCTGAGAACTCTCCTTGTCTGGGAAGACTTCCAGAATACCATGTCATTGTACTCATTCATTTGCTGTGGACCTTTAAGCATTTTGTGTATTCGTTTGATAACTTCTATTTTACACTTAAAGTGTGAATAGATTTTGTTCCTACGTTATGAAAATTTGAGTTGTAAGCTATTAAAGGAGAGGAGTCTTTTGTGACTCGTGCTCTGTGCAGGATGGGTTCGCAGGCTTGTGTGTAGTTTTGTGGGGGTTTTTTGAGTTGTAAGATATTAAATGCCTTTAAGGGAATATCATTAAGTCCACTGACATCATGCATCAATCACAGGCAACTTACATGGGACACATGTTTGGTGCTTTTTAAATTTTAAAAATATTCACATGCAAAAGAAACATTTTCCAGAATCCTTATGCCCAATAATTGTGTCACCACAGAAAATGGGGGCTCAGCTCTGCTTAAAATGGTTACCTTCAGAAGACATTTTGGATAAAAATGGGATGATTCCTATCTCAAAACCTAACTACTGCTTGTTGTGTTGTGGGTCCCTTTTATTTTTCTATTTGCAAAGTTCTGCATCAGCATCCATTTTATAGACAAAAGAGCTGAGCCAGGGACAGAACTGGTCATGACCCACATGAGCTTGTCCTATTCTGCTGTGAAGCCACACTCAAGCTTGTGCATATAGATTCTCGCGTGCGTGTGTGTGTGTGTGTTGATTCTCGATAGGTAAAATGCAGACGGGCTGACCCAGTCCCAGGAATAAGCATTTCTCCAAGGAAACTGGCATTAAAGACAGAAGATGACAGACAAAAGAGCTTCTGCCATTGGTTTCTATCCCACTCCTCTCCGTTTTCCTCTTGTGAGAGGAGATTCATGAGAGGCTGCAGAGACTGTTAAGTATGGCATTTAAGCATATCCAACACAAGACAAAGTGGAGTGGAAATTAAGCACTTTTCCAGGCAATTTAATGTCGACGTGAAAATGCCAAGTTATATAAACATCAAGGAGAATTTCAGGTGGTTGTGGTTGTGTATTTATATACATTTTAAATTTTCTTCAAAATAATGTATTTTCTGTTTATTTTCTATGTGGCATAGAAAGACCTGACATGAATGAGTATATTTTTTCCTTTATTCAAAATTCTAGGGAGTCGATGTTACAAAGAGCTAGAGTTGCATTTTTAAGAACAGACCTATGAATCGAGTGAGAGTATTAGTAACTAGGGTTCTCTTCTTTTAGTTCTTTCACTTTGCAAACCCAGACCTGCCAAGCAAGACAGTAAATGAAACAAACAAGTTAATATTTTTAGTTCATCTCTAGAAACTGCAGAAAAAGGATATTTGCCGGTATATTAAATTGACCATAGTGCCAGAACCTTGTGATTCTGTATTACCTGATCACTAATCTATTATTACTGTACCCATATTTACACATCAGCATAAATACACACATACTTTGCATATAAACATGTGCAAGCGTATTTCACTTGGACTGAAAAGTTATTTACAACTCTGTCTGGAGATACATACAACAGTGATTAACAAGGGCATAACCAATCTACAACATGCAGATTAAAGCTAAATAAACAGTGGAAGAGTTTATTTTGAAACAATTACAAGATGTTTTATATTTCTCCGCCGTCCTGAACTGTGTGTTTGAGAACGCATCCTTCATAAAAACCACATGCAAGTCTTTTTGATGGAGGAACAATTGACTTCCAACAGCCACATGTCTGCACATATCCTCGGAAGATAGCCCAGAGCCCACACTGCAACTCAAAAGGAGAAAGAGAAAAAACTTAAAATATATATATTCTGTGCTGCTATTCTTTGGGAGAAGGATTTTTTTATTTGCCTGTGAATTAAAAGATTTGGGCTGGAAACCAAGATTTGAATCAATACAGTTGTTTTATTTTTATTGTTTGAAGACCCTCATGAACAAGAAACTTAAACTCATCAGATCCTTCCATCCCTCTTGTTATCTTTCCATTGAAAATTGTTTCTTTTGTGATCCGGATGTACACTGTAGAACCCTAGTGCATCCACAGTCCTTTTTTATGTAATCATGGTGATTCAGCTCATTGAGAAGGGAAGTATTAGGTCAACCTCGTGAGTTTCCCTTATTCTATGTAGTAGATGGGCAAATTTTGTAACGCGTGAATCCAATGACCCTTCCCTTTTACTGAGATATGAAGCATACTGATTTTTAAATGTGATTTCTCTCACAGAGCTGAAAACAAACATAGGTAACAATCATAAGCTACATCTTTACACTCAAGGTACTTTAGGAGCAAAAATGGGCCTTTGGGGTTCACTGCATCAACCCTGCTTAGCAAGTCTGAACCTCCTTTTCTAGGAAAACAAATTTCCACCTGATATGCTCACTTAGACCCGTTGCTTCCCTCGGTTTTCCTCATAACTTATTCCAGCTGTTTATTTCCATTTACATGAACAGGCTGAGGCAGTGTTCTGGATTTACTCCTCTTTCCTCATGTTTAGATTCTGCCCCATAACTCTTGAATCCCCTCACAGCAGGGGAAACCTTTCTCTTCTCTGAACTTTATGCAGTGGTTCCGTAATTTTCATTCCCTAGCTTACTTTACTGATTGTCAATGCTTTAAATATCCTCCCTCAAATGTAATCATTTTAATTTCTTTTACCTGAATTATAATTTGCTTTCCCATATACTTCCTAAACACTGTGACACTTAAATCGAAATGAGTATCTAGATAAACTTTTTAGTGTGAAACTATTGACTTCATACTTGAAGAATTATTCCTTGTAGACAGGTGAATCTCAACTCCTATACTGAGTTTTTGATGAGTCGCCTGCCTTCTGGACCCCTGCCTGGCTCTTTTCCAGATGTTGGAAATATTTTTCAAAGTTGAATGACTATTATAAATTGCTGTATAAATACAAGGCATAGTGAGTGACAATACGGTGTAGTGGTTGCAAGTACAAGCCGGAGAGCCAGACTCCTGGAATTCAGAGCCTCCCTTTTTGTGCCTCCTGTTTTTTTTTCTGTGAAATGGGGACAATCCTAGGTTGCTTGTGAGTATCAAATCTGTACATGTAAAAGGGCTTGTGACACTGCCTGTTGCGTCCTAAGTGTGGTTAAGTGTTAGTTACCTCCTTAGCGTTGGTTATTGGAATCATGTCATTTTATATGCATATTTTTTCTAAGATTTTGTTTTTAAGTAATCTCTACACCCAACGTGGGGCTCGAACTTACAACCCCGACATCAAGAGTCGCACACTCTACCGACTGGGCAAGCCGGGCGCTCCTTGATGGGTGTTTTTAGACAAAACCATTATAGACCTAATGTCTGGTTAAGGGCTTTCTGAAATCAGGAAACCAACCAGGGAGTTAGTTACTGGGGTTAATTTAGCAGAATGGTATCTTAACAGTGTGATTAGAAACCTCAGACTTCCTTCATCTACCTTTCATTTCAGCACTCTCTGAAGAAGCCCAAAGGAAAGGGCTAACAATAGACATTTAATCTTCCTCCCTTTTCTCCATAAGTAAAAATACCATCCAAGAAATGCCTGCTTTATAAAGAAGAGTATAGATGTGTGGCAGGGAAAGGCGGTGTATTTTTTTTTTTTTTTTTTATAGCTAGGAAAGAGTAAGCAAGTCTTTCCTGAATTTAGGGGCCCAGATTTTCTGTCCATAACCTCTGAGTTTCTCACAGAAAAAATCTTGCAGTGAAAGACCTGATTCATAACTTAAATTCTGTCCAACACCCATATTTCAACGTCCAAGAGACTACCTGAGGATAGCTAAATTCTCCTGGAAAACTAAGAATTTACTTACGAAGTCCCATTTGTAAAACATTCTTGGTGGCAGTCTTTTAAAAATATATTACAGATTTCCCTGCTCTTTTTAGTTTAACAAAACATAACCAGCATCTACTTATCCTGGACTGTCCTCAGCACCTGTGATTGACGGAATCCTATTTCCCCAACACCAAACAGCCTTAGGTTGCCACAGTTGGAGGTTTTTCAGTGTCTCTTCCTGAATTGTCAACCGTCACTCACCTTGACTGGCAAGCGTTCTGCCCGTAACCAGCCTCTCACACCCTGTCTCCATCTCCCTCATATTTGCAGCCTCGGAAGCCCGATAACCATGCAACACCAAAACCACAGCACTGGAGAAAACATCTAGACTTCTTCATTTTATATATGATTTCTCTACATCCTTGGGTAACCCCCAGTGTCCTAGATCTGCAGCAGGCAGAGGTGTTGGCATATAGTGCAAGTTAGGAGCCAGGAAGCTCCGTTAGAGTAAAAAGCTCCGTTGCTTTATAACTGATTAGCCTTGATGAAGAGTTGCTACTTGCTGATAATCTCATCCAGTAACTCCTTCTGCTATAGATTCTGGGTTCAGGTGTAACTGGAATAAAAAGCCAATAGGCCTTTCCATACTGCATATGTGAAGAATGGTCTTTGATTACTCAAGTCCAGTGTGTGTGTTTTGCTGTGTGTGTATTGCTAGATAGCGAATTAAAGTAACACACGTTTGTTACCTCACTTTTTCTGTGATTCAGGAATAGGGGCATAGCTTAGCTGGGTTCTCTTCTTTCCTCTCTCACAGGCCACATTCAAGACATTGGCCCAGGGAGTGTGGTCTCATCTGAAGGCTTGACTGAGGAAAGAAACCCTTCCAAACTCGCTCAGGGATTGTTGGCAGGATTCAGCTTCTTAGGAGCTGTTGCGCTGAGGGCTACATTCCTCTTGGACTGTTGGCCACAGGCCACCCTCACTTCCCTGCTGCGTGGGCCTCTCCCAAATGGCAGTTTGCTTCATCAAAGTATACAAATCGAAAAGGCAAGAGAAAGTGTCTGGTAGCAAGATGGAAGTCTGTCTCTTGTAACCTAATCACAGAAGTGACATCCCATCACTTTTGCTATATTCCTTTGTTAGAAGCAAGTCACTAGATCCAGTCAACATTCAGGGGGTGGGGATTACACGAGGGCCTGAATCCCAAGAGGCAGATATCGTTGAGGTCACTTTGTAAGTTGGCTGACCACAGTATCAGTCAGTGTCTCTTAGCTGCAGCCCCGCATTCCAGGACTACCACTGCTGTGGGCCTTTTCTCACTCCTGTTGTTGCCCAACTTAGTCTGATGCTTCTCTTGTGCGCCTCTTTTCCTATAGGTAGAAACTGCTGTCTATAGCGTGAGTTCTAAGATGGGATTTGATGCCATACCTAGGGGCCTTTCCTTCTAGCTCATTTTTTACCGTCAAGATGAACCTTCTGTGCAAGGACAGGTTAGTTACAAATCTGCTAGGTATTTTCACACGTCTTTAATATGCCCTAGAATTACCCATTTCATAAACCCTCCTTTATACGTATATGCTTTTCACCTGTATGTAACATCCACCCATAGAAGTTCTAACCAAGGGCACCCGGGTGGCTCAGTTGGTTAAGCGACTGCCTTCGGCTCAGGTCATGATCCTGGAGTTCCCGGATCGAGTTCTGCATTGGGCTCCCTGCTCAGCAGTGAGTCTGCTTCTCCCTCGGACCCTCTCCCCTCTCGTGCTCTCTCTCTCTATCTCATTCTCTCTCTCAAATAAGTAAATAAAATCTTTAAAAAAAAAAAAAGTTCTAACCAATTAGAACAGCTTGCCCCCAGTCTTGCCAAATCTGAAAACCCTTAAACAAGTTTTGCTGTCCCCCATGTGATCATAGCTGTGCTTTTAGATCCCATCTACGTAGACAGTCCACGATGACTGAAAGCTACTGTGAATCCTATCTTATCTGCATTTTTAAAATAAGCCATGTTTGTTTTTCTGTCTGAGGATAGCGCTTGGTGTGCATAAGGATCTATCATCTCAAGAGGCTCTGGCCCAAATTTGGGAACCTCTGAGTTAGATCTCCCAGGCTGGGGTCAAGAATTCAAATGTCCATGGGGATAGGTACACAGCATTAAGTGAGCCATGTAGGCAGGACATAAGAAATGTGGCTGCTTCGATTTCTTTCTTGAAACGTGAAACCCTCTGCCATTCTCTTTGGCTTTCCCAAATTTGATAGAGATGGAAGTAGAGAGAAATGGGTCTCTACAGTGAAAGTCTGCAGCACCAGCACAATGATAAATGGCACCTGGTGTGGACCCTCGACATCAGGAGTACCAGAGAACGGTGGGGACTGCACCAAACTTGAAACATATGTCTTGTCTAAAGGGGGTAGCTGTTGCTTTAGTTCCAGCTGATTGTTGCCAGATCAACTAATGTCTCAAAAGACGCTGAGTGTGCAGGATTTCATATAAAAAATACTTATGGGCTGGCTCCATTTTTGTTTTTTAAATTGATGAAAGCCCAGCCTCGATTTAATAGATCCAGTCACACAAATGTCACTAATGTGTAAGGCAGCTCACTCCGTCTTTTCAAAAGCTACACTGGCAGAAAAATTTTTACTCAAGTTGAATCCATATACAATTCCTGGTAACTTTCAGACATTGCCCGAAGTCTGCTCGAGAGCTACAGCATGAGTCTAATCACTTCTCCCCAGGAGTGGCCTAAAAATCAGAGGCTGGTGAATGAGCATGTTACCACCCTATGTGCTTATTTCTAGGTCACACATACTCTGTTATTCTAACAGTTCCTCAAATATCCTAGCGTTCTCCTCTGGATCAATTCCAGACCAGAGATATTCCTCTTAAAATGTGACACCAGAACCCTGCAAAACACTCTAGGCATGGTCTCACTGGTACAGAGGCACTTCCTCTCTTTTTCTGATTAAAGTCTAATAGGATATCCCCCTGTATAATAGGTCCATTGCCACCTCGTAGTGAGACAGTCACAGACCCTGCAACCAGACTGCCTGGGTTCCAAAACATGTTCTTCCACTTTTTAGCCGTAAAACCTTTGGCCAGCTGCTTAATTGCTCTGTGCCTCAGTTTCTTCATTTGCAGAATGGGGACATTAATTGCACCTACCTCGGGGAGATGCCCTGAGAAATAAACGGGTCGATCTGTGCGAAGTGCTTAGAACAGTGTCTGGCACATAGTGCTGTGAAAGTGGTACTAGTTAACGTTGTAACTGTTCCCATCATCCACATGATCTGTGCGTATGCCATCAGCGCACTCACCATGGTCACTAGTAAAAATGCCAGGCCATGGAAGTGGCTGAGTCCTGCCAGCACGCCCACTACGTCTAGGCTGCCCGTGATTCAGCAACCAGCACAAAGCTGTCTGACCCTCTTATTAACTCTGGGTTCCCGTCCTTGAGGGTAGCCATCACCTGCTGGGCACCGCGCTAAGCCTGGAGAACATGCATATACATAAAACGTGGTCTTCGGCTTCTGCAGTGTCACAGTCTAGCAGAGATAATCTCTGGGATACAGATATGCACAAAAACCACACGAGGGTACCCAGCTTCCTTCCACAATCTCCCATTTAATTTCTCTAAATACTCTAAAATGAGAGGAAACCAGAGAAACACCGGCCACACACGTTTATAAGGCTGTTGTTACTCAGGAGGAACTTCATCTTTCATACACACCCTCCAGGTCTGTCATGGCTCTTGACTTGCACCTCCCTTTTTCTTTTTTTTCTTTTTTTTTTTTTTTCAGGAGTTATTTGTTAGTTTTGCAGATTTGGTGGTATTTCGTTTCCAAGCAAAAGGACTCACTTACATTCCAGTCTCTGCTCCACAGGAGTTTTTAAAATCCATTTGGATGGAGTCTTTGATCTTATTACTTGATCACTCATATAGTAACTTTAAAATTACAGTCAACCTTGAAATGTGTTTATAGAATCAATTTAGATATCCCTGTATATCCCATTCCTGAGTGTGTCGACTGGTAGGGAGGACTGCAAACTCAGTAGCAGACCAACCCTCTGCTTTGCACGTTCCCTCAGACGTGCAAAAGGGACTCCGTTTCCTTTTAAATGCCGTTAACAATCTCTTTGGTTTTTATTGGTCACAAAGGTTATGTTTGCCTTCCCAGTGATCTCATTCTTGTCTAGTAGTGCCACAATAAATGCGAACAGGCATCAAAGAGGTGAAATCTCTCAACCCACGAGCATGTACTTGACCTACATAAAAATTTCCTGGGTCCTGTTTTCTCCCTGGTTTGTACCTTTTCAGAAGGAAATACTAGGGTTGGGTTGCTTGTTTTTTTGTTTTTTTGAACTATCAACCAAAACATTTCCTTCTGTCCAGATAACCAAGGAACTGATTCTATAAAGTTGCTTAATGTGGTCCACCTCTTCATAAACAGATACATTGCTAGAAGATTATCTTGCCAGCCATTTGATAATCTCTGGATCCTGAATTGTCCAAGAAAACTCAGAAATACACTAAAGTAGGTATCAGGAACGAGGCCAGATCTTGTTCGATCATGAAGTTCCCAAATTTGTCACCCTATGAGTCCCTATTTTTCCTTCAAAGAACACAGAATTGGAAAGCCTTTACCTACCAATTGCCATTTACAAGGACAAGTTCTGTTGCCTTGTTTTTAATCAAGCACATATCGTTAGAGCTTTTGAGCCACGTGAGAAGGCAAATAGTGCCGGAGTTAATATCCTTCCATCCACAAGCTAAGAAAGAAACACTTAGACAGTAGAGCCTTACCATGTGTCACTACTCCTACATACTGAAAATCGTTCAGAGAGCCATGATCCTACCTTCAGGGAGTCCTAGTAGTGAACCACTGCCACAAAAGGGTTACCTTCACAGCCTCTCAAAACCTTTTCAAGTTACAGAGTTCATCTGTTGCCTCACAAGTGAAACAAGTCCATTTTCTTGGGCATTGAGGTGTTCCCCAGCCTGGCTTTCCTGCTGGAAAATGCCAGTTTTGTAAAGAGCGTCATGCTTCGTGTCCTTTGGCTTATGATTTAACTGTTCAGGGAAAGTGCTGTCTGTCCCTGCTTGCTCAGTGCTGGGGATACGTGTTTTTGTTTTATTAAATCTTTAAAATACTGAGCTTGTTGTTTATGATCCCCATATATTCTTTTGTTCTTTTCCATGACTGGTTAGATCACCTTTTTTTCCCTCCCTTTGTAAAAATATTAGTGCCTTTTTAAAGAACATCGTGGTCTCCTGAATGGCTGCGTAACACAACAGAGGAATGTCTTGAGCTTAATGTTAGGTTTGTCGAGGCTGTGACTCAGGGCTGCTTCACGGACAGGAAACTTCCAGGCTTCTCAGACACAGTCCTCAGAATTGCAGATCTTCCTGCCCTTGCCATACTTGTTTTGGCAAATCGGACATCATCTGATACTAATCAGAGTTGTCTGTAAAACAGAGGTGCCGAATGGTCTATGTCCCAATTGCAGACAATTGTTAGTACAAGTTACTAAGAAACTCTCTATGAAATGGAAGCAAGGTCTCACCAGGCTCATCTGCAGGCAGCCCCAAATGCAGGGAAATCTCGAGCCTAGTGCTCCAAGGCCACTTCACTGTACGCAACTCCTGGGTCCCCCCAGAGCCTCTCATCAGTAGAAGAGTTGCCATCTCATGATTCTGTCCAAAAGTTTGAATTAGCCTTGCATACAACTCGGCTACCCTACGGATGTGAATCCCCAAATAAACCATTCCGTGACATCCAACTGAACTTGTTCCCGTGCATACAGTATCTTGCAGCCCATCCTGTACTATTAGTTTTGGCAAGTACACTACAGCATATAATAAATCATGGAAGGAAAAAGCTTTTTGGCCTAACGTGGTTCAGCCTGCTGTAATGTCAGAATACAGAAAGCAGTTCTGTTTTTAGACATCCTTTTACTAACCCAACATTCATAATTTATGATTTCACTGCAAAATTCCTGCAACATGACACCCAAAGTAGTGCTGCCCTTTAATTAAGTACTCTCAGTAGGAAAAACGTGAAACTGATGTGCAAAACATCTCTGTGTGCATGGTGATTGATAGTGATTACATCTTTATGAACCCAGCCTAGAGGTCTCAACTTCCTGATGGGTGAAGTCGTCTATAGGGCTACTTCCTGAGTCTGCTGCTAACCAATTTGGAGATAATTTGGAGGCACAATTGAGAAAGATGGAGGTTTTAAGCCAGCATCTATCTATACGTCTTTACAAGTCCACATGACCTTATCCATCATCTTCATGATAAGAACCTACAACTAAATTTCACAGTTGGAGAGGTTGTATGCACAGATGAAGGGTCGGGGATAAGGTCTTTCTGAGGAATCCCCGTTGCCATGTGGGTTTATTTGTTTGTTCGCTTTTAAAGAGTTGAAAGAATGGATGACAGAAGGGACCTCTGGCCCTGTTAGTGTGCGCATGGAACATGCTAGCCAGAAGAGGGCCTTGAGCTGTTCTGCTTTTTACGCCTGTTCTGCTTTTTACATTATTCTTCATTTTTTGTTTGTTTGTTTTTCCCCCTTAATTGAAACTAGAGAAGGAAGTAAGATAGGGTTAGGAGATAAAATCCCAAGTCTGGTGCTCCCCGGCTCATCAGTGGGGAGACTGTGGTGTTCTCTTTCATCACTTAGGTACTCCACACGAGCCTGAGTTCAGAACACCTTACTGAAAGGTAATTAGGGTCATGCATGCATTTGCGATACTTCAGGTTCCTTGAAAGGTCATAAATCTGTCCAAGACCGTAGCAGTACTTCTATTAAATAAGCTCATTGCTGCAAGTTCAGCCCTCTGTCCCAATTGTAGCAACCAAAACAAAAGCTCTGTGCAATAATGTGACTTAATCATCTTAGCAATGCTTCAGAGATGACATTTCTTTAGAATGACATTGATACGATGCACATATGTTGCCTTCTCGTGTTTTTGCAGATTTGGGCCAGGCTTAGTCATCTATTGGTACGGCTTCATCCAGGAGCTGGACTGTAACCGGGAGAGGGGCATCCTGCTCAAAGCCTGTTTCCCCACGGACATTGTCACCTTATGCCACAGCGTCGCCTGACCCTGATGATCCTGGAAGAGAAGCTGGGAGGAAAAGGTGAATCCGGAAGCAATTTGACTTTCCTGCCGTGTAAACTCCTGGCAGCATCTGCCCTGAACTTGAGCTGAACTCTTGCTGCCCGTGGCCACGCCACTACCTCTTTAGACAAACATATCAGGAGTTTCTGTTTTCCTTCATCCCTTGCTGGTGTGAACAGCCAAGAACTACAGACACAACCCACTCATTATCAGCATTTCTGTCTCTGTCAAACAGTTAGTTTACAGATAGTCATAATCTCTCTTCCTTCCGGATTGTTTCTCCTTGTATACTGAACAAAAGAAGAAATGTGGGGACTGAAAGGTGTGATTTTTCAATTCTCCTCCCAGTTCCCGAATCATCCTCTTATTTATTTTTTTTTCCTAAGCCTCCATTCATTCTCCCTCCCTCCCTCCCTCCCCCTGTTCTCATCCTATCCACTCACAGGGACCCAGGGTTGCATCCCCATCCCGGAATAATCTAGCACAGTCCTAGCAGAGTGGAGGGTGTGGAGGCTGAAACGCTTTTTGCTCTCACCTGCAAGGCTTCGGTAGACCTCGATGGTAGCCTGTGCTAGTTTTGTCCAGTCTTTATGGTTTCCTGACTTCGCTGGCATTAATCCAAGCTGAAAAATATACTTGATGAGAATTTCCTCTTTTTATAATACTTATTTGAACACCAAAGACTTTCCCTTTATCTCATGTAAAAAAGTATTGGTTACATTGTTTCTGGAAACCACACTCCTCCTTTGGACTGGGGGCTCAGGGGAGACCATTGAAGCGTGGTGCCAGTCTGGGCAAAAGCTTATTTTTAAACACAGCTACTTGTCAGTATGTATGGGTAGTCAGTATTTTTATGAGTATAATTTTTTAAAAGCACATTCTGTGCACTGCTTTGTATCTGCATTTTCTACTACGTAATTACATAACACTCAAATAACTTAGGCATTAGCAGCGTTCAGCTTTGAATGAATTAAGTGTACCAGAAATAAACCTGGAGTGATTTTTTTTTTCAAATAAGCAAAATAAAAGGGATTTTGTATTTGTTCACTTTAATTTATTCACTTTTTATACTGCAAACCAAACTTCAGCCTAAAGGAAAACATCAATAAATTCATTATAAACCTGTCTTTTGAGAGGCCAAAAACGTATCTATCCCCCAAAATGTATTTATAAAATGTTTGCCCCCATGTTGAAAATACATAGTATCGGGGCACCTGGGTGGCTCAGTCCTTAAGCGTCTGCCTTCGGCTCAGGTCATGACCCCAGGGTCCTGGGATCGAGCCCTGCATTGGGCTCCCTGCTCCACAGGAGGCCTGCTTCTCCCTCTCCCACTCCCCCTGCTTGTGTTCCCTCTCTTGCTGTCTCTCTCTGTCAAATAAATAAATAAAAAATCTTAAAAAAGAATACATAGTATCTTCTATAATGTCCAAGATGAGTTTGGAAGTATTAACAAAAAGAACTTCTGCAGACACCTTTCAGTTACACACACTGCTTGCTGCTTTCGAAAGACTAAAGCTGCCCTTTGTACCTTGTTTGTTTTGTACCTAAAGGAGGTTTGCAAAGGTCAGCCAGCTGCCTTTCCTTTTGAAGGACACAAGCACGTCAGGTCCAGACGCGTGGATTTTAACTCCGTCGTGGGTCGCACTGAACAGAAAAGGAGGAAGGAGAGATGGGAAGGAGGTCTCTGGCAGGCGCCTGTTTCAGTTTGAGTATCAGGCAGGTTTTGTGAGTGCAAGGCAGTGGTCTGAAACCACTGCTGGTACAGGCACACACATGCCCACATTTGAACCAAAACTGTTGTTAAACGGTTTTCATGGCATGCCCTAAGCTGCTTTTTCTTCTTTAGCGGAATAAATTACATTTATCTGCACAGATGCTGAAAACGCTGTGAAACCCTTGTCAAGGATTTGTTTGTTTTACATGAAACAAATTTATGATGGGGGGGCACAACTAAATGAAAAAATAAAAGAGGTGCTCGTATTTCGTATTCCTCCTTCTCCCCGGTGCCCTGACCTAATGTGTTATGAGAAGATGTTGGTGCTCTCTGCAGAGGCACCAGCTCCTCTCTATGAAGGAGGGGTTCACATTTGGCCCTAAAAAGTGGGAAAGAAACCAGTAAACTGTACATAGTTTGAATAACTTGTAACTTTATCATAAGATTTTGCCCACATAAAACTAATGCGATTATTAGTACTATTGCTCAATTAGAAGAGTATAGGGGGACAGGAGTCGTGTTCCCAAATGGGAAGCTTAAAATCTCCTTGTTCTTTTCCCTTTATGGTAGAAATACTTACCTCTGTTCTATTGATAGGTGTTGTTTACTCGTTCGGTTTTTTTTTTTTTTTTTTTTTTTTTTTTTTTTAGTTTTTGACAATAAAAATGGCCCTGGAAAGTGAGACATGACAATGTGGTTTTTTGTTTGTTTGTTTGTTTTCATTTTATTGCTGTCGTCATTAGAACATTAACATTTAAGCCAAATTTTGTTTTATGGAGCATTCTGCAAGCTGCTCTGATGAATTATGCCAACCCAGAAAGCAGGAGTGTGTGTATGACGTAAAACTAAATGATGTTCTCTCTGGCATATAAGGACTTGCCAAGCATCTGCAGTCACAAAGACCCCATCTGAAGCGTGGCATGGGGTCCACTGAGGGCAAAGCTGATCCAGCATGGATATTTAAGGTGACTTCATAGACTCCTTTCCACCCTCATCCCTACACACCACCACTTCCCCCCCTCCCGCCACCAAAAAGAAGTGGTTTTTTTTGGTTTTTTTTTTTTTCCATCTGCCTTCTAGGGAGGTGTATGTCAACTCTTCTCAACACTCCTAAAATCGCATGTAAAAGGAAAAGCTTAGGGGTCCAAAGCAGAAAGCTGGATCTCCAGGGGAAATAATTTTCTTCTAACTATAGGTGTGTGTACCTGCTCATTATCGGCGAGGCTTAATTCCATCCTGGAAAAGGTGATAAATTGTTGGTCTTTGGGGGGTGCCTTAACTCATTCAAGCCTTGAGGGGATCGCTTAGAGCTCTGGGTGAGGTCATCCACGAAACGGTCCCTGGTGGGCCACACACTAATTAGCGCACGGCGGCCAAGTGAACAGTTAACTCACCCGCCTCGCACAGAGAGCTCCACCCGTTGTTTCTTTGCCTCTGTGGAACCGAGATACCTTAGTTGTCTGCTCTTTTTAACATGCCCCCCACTAGAGACCGGTGATGGGACTGACTAACATTTTTGCTGCTTTCGTGTGCGACTTCACTTCACCTACCTCATCTCTGTCCCCCTCCCCTTCACTAGCCTTTCCCGGTGTTCTTGCATGCACGTGGACATGTATTCTGCATTTGCTCACTACTCCCGGACTCAGATTCTCCCTGGTCAGCGAACCCAGAACCAACCCACATCCCAGCTAAATCCCGATCCATGGGTCTTCAGGGGGGGCGGGGGGATGGGCAGGGAGCAAGTACACCTGAAGAATCGTAAAAGTTCTCAGATGAGATTTGACAGGGTCTAATGTGGTCTGAGGTTTAGGCCGTGAGGAAGTGTTTTGGCAAATGGGGCCAGAAGCACAAGTGAGGTTTACAGCTGCTTTGAGCCTGAGTGGGGGGGGGGGGGTGTCTGCTGATTAAAACGCTGAGTAAAAGGCCTGTCTGATTTCATTAGAGAAGCACTGTTCGCATGTTCTTAGGAGGAGCTCGCCCTTTTCCGTGTGATCCAATGGGAGCAAGGTGCCACAGCGTAGAACCACTCTGTGGCAGGCATGGGAGGAGAGAATCTCCCAGCTGGGACATGGTTCCTTCAGGTAAAGGAACAAAGCTAGCTTAATGGGAGAGGAAACCGAAAGGCAAATGATGGGGAGTTTGCCTGCAACGTCACCGTTTATAGAGCAGCACTTCAACCCACCTGTCCACAAAGTCACTCTTCGGCGACGGAAGCATGGACGTGACAAAATGGGGACCCTCTCATTGTAGTGCCCCAGACTAAACTTCCCATATATAGTCAACGTGATCTTTTATTAAGACCATGCCTGGATTCCAAAGATTAAATAAGGAAGATGGATTATGAAATAATAACCAGAACAGCTTGGGCTCCCCTTGTGTTTTTCACTTTCCTGCTATTGTTTCGAATATGGCTGTGAGACAAAGAGCTGCTTAGGTCAAGCACAATAAATTAGAGTTTTCATACAATAGTAATCCACTAAAATGATTTCAAAGCTGGATCAAAGTACTTCCAAAAGACTTTTAAAACTTTTCCACAATACAGGGGGAGGGGGGAATGCTCATTTGATGCCTTAATTCATTTCCGTGTGTATAACAGAGTTAGATCTTGGCGTCATATCTCCTTTCTATAAAATCCAACTCATTAGTTAAATAAATCCAACTTGTTCTTATTTTTATGTGTAAGGGGATTTAAGTTTTCATCTAGTTAAAGTGGAACCACGAAACACTTGGAGTCGCTTATAAGGAAAAGATACTGATAGTACCTTTTTAAAACAGGCATGACATAATATTTAATTGTGGTACTGAAGGTATTTAAGACTAACCCCCTGTGCTTAGAATAAAGTGTGGATCTGTAGATTTATTTTGCATCTTAATCATGGCAACCGATGCATTTAGTTTTTCATTCCTTTTCCCTCCTCACTTGGATTTATCTAGAGCTGTCTCCCATCAAAGGCAAGGATGATGGGAAGTACCCTAGTGATAGCAAAGCTAAGCAAATTCTAGGCCCAGCCATATATAAAACAGTGTGGGACTGCTTGCAGCAATGTCAGGCTCAGCTAAAGACCCGTGGTGTGTCAACGTAATTTTTATTTTTTAAAGGGAAGGTCATTTTGAAATGCTGACGTGAAATATAACCAAGTCAATTAAGTAATAACAATTGAAGTTCAGAGTTTAATTGAGAGCCGAACATGAAGCCAATGACCATTAACCTAAAGTGGTCATGAATTCCCCCTGCAAACTGCCCTGGTTAAAGGTATTTCTAGAATAACTAGCACTTTTTTCTTTAAGAAAAAAAAAATGCCTTTGCCATTTTTATGTTCAACACAGATACATTCAGAAATAATTTAGTGTGTCTATAGTAGACTTTCAGCATTTTAAAATTTTAATTGAAATTTCTTATATAGCACAAATCAAAATTTATGTAATCAAAACCACCTCTGCTGGAAACCATAGTTTCGTAAGTAAACTGATAGATAGAAGCACCCTGGTCTCCATTGTTCACTTCTTTCTTTCTGTAGTTATTTTGGGGCAAAATTGCTGACCTAGATTATAAGCTCCACAGAGTATTTGTTTTGTTGGCTGCCTAGCCCCCAACGGCCAAGGGAGTTCCTGACACAGAGCAGGTGCTCAGTGCATGTTGAAGGAACGAAGGAATGACTAGAAACTTACATTAAATATGTTCTCATTCATTCGCATTAAGAAAAATCAGAACTTTTTAAGTTTTAATTGTTTCTCATTTTCTTCAGCTGAAAACTGAGTATATTGCCTGGAATCAGAAAAGCATCCTATATGTTGGTAATAATTAAAGAATTACTTTAGAACCCCTCAATCTCAAAGCAGGTTCATCAGAGTATCTTAGGATGCATACTTAGTTTGAAGGGGAAATCATGTGATCTCATTGTGTTTACCTTCACGTTCGTTAGCCCTAATGCATTGTTTATCCAATATATTTCTAAAGAAACTAGAACATTTAAAAAAATCTTTGCTTCTCTTTTAAAAAAATGAGGCTTAAGGCATTTTCTTGACACTTCTATGTGAGAAACGGTCTCTTCTAAAATCAAGTCAAGGCCTCAAATCAAATGTGTTTTGAACACCAATTTTGGGATATTCGGTGGAATTCTTAGATTAACTGCAAATGGTACCTTGAATTGCTCACTTTTTTTAATGCTGAGTTGATGGCAAAGTGCTTCCTGGCCATGGAAGTGGCTGGCTGGATCAGGAGAGAAGGCTTCTTTGGTCATTTGCCAACAGGATCTGACTTCAGAGAGACACTGTCCATGAACTGCTCAGTGGGCGTTTCCCTGTTAGTCATTAAATCAAACACTATCATTTGAAAGTCCTAGGCATTTGGCCTATTTCCTCATATTTTGGAAACTTGTAACACCAAAGGAACTGGAACTTCCATGTCTCTTCTTTGCCAGTTTCCCAGGATTTAATTTGTTGGGACCATTTGGTCCATGATCCCTTCCATGAGTATCTGGAGAGAACAGACACCTGGTTCTCTCTGAGATAGTTCTGAGACCGAGTCCTCTCTGGTTCTATGTGATATTTTGGTCTTCTGTTTCTAGCATTTAGGCTACTCAAAACACAAATGTTTACTGAGTCCCTAATGGATATTTAAAAGTGTTTCAGTGCTGTGGGGAATTTTAAAATATGCAATAAAAGGTGGTTTGTTTTTTGGGGTTTTTTTCTTTGTTTGTTTTTTTAAGATTTTATTTATTTTGACAGAGACGGCCAGAGAGGGAACACAAGCAGGGGGAATGGGAGAGGGAGAAGCAGGCTTCCCGCTGAGCAGGGAGCCTGATGCGGGGCTCCATCCCAGGACCCTGGATTGTGACCTGAGCTGAAGGCAGACGCTTAACGACTGAGCCACTCAGGCGCCCCTAAAAGGTGGTTCTTGGAAGAAAGAAAAAAAAAATCAAAATGAAAACAAAAGGTTTAAAAATTTCAGAAAAGTCCATCATAGTGTAATAAGGAAAGAGGCAAACCTTTGAGGCTTTTAAGATATTTTAATTCTAGAATACAGGCAGTGAAGAGTTCACTATTCGGTATGGCGGCTGTGTTTGCTGTTAAGGATTCTGAGACTGAGTTCAGCTCCGCAGGAAATAGGGGTATGATCAGTTATGGGCACTAGTTTTTGAAGTGTGTTGTGATCACATAGATGCCACATATTTCCAATTTCAGCCCTAGGCCACTCATATTTAGTGCAAGTATAAATTCAAAGCATTTGGAAAGGAACTCATAATCTTGTTCATCAGCCTGAGCAATAAAACAAGCAGTAACATTTTCCACGGGGCCTATGACATCAAGTGAACTCTCTGTCCATGGCTAAAGTCTGCTTAGTAAATCATATAAGCTTAATGTGTCCCTAGGAATAGGACTTAAAAACTCAAACAGTGGAAGGCCACAGATAATTATTTCTTTCAGTAAATGCCTACAAGTTAAATGACATTATTGATGAAAAATGTGGGGTCTCTCTATTTTGGGCTCTGCCTAAGGGTCGTGAGATTTGAGGATTATCTTCTACGAGATGGTCTTACATGCTCCTTAGGTGTTCTGTTGTTGTCAGTAAAACCAGGCTGGGTTTTCAAGGTCAGCTGCGGACTGTGCCTTCCTTCTCTTTCATGATCTTGATATCAGCTGGGTATCAATTTCCTACATAGTACAATGCATTTCTGTAAGGTCGTGATTGTATATTTGTAGTATTGGTTTTAATATACGCTACCCAAAAAAAGTGTTAAATTATTTTCCAGGTTAAAGGAGATTGGTATGCTTTACTTGGTAATGCAGTTTTTGTTCATATACTTACTATTAAGCCATAAGTAATGTTCCTAAAGCCTTGTACTTGTATCAGTTTATTAATTCTAGCAGCTAAAATAATAACTAAATCATTGCACATGGAAAATTAGTAGGTAAAAGTCGAAAAACTATTGTTTTCTTGCTAATTCGAATAGAAGTATCTGTCCTGGTTTTCAAAGTTACAATTTTTTAAGAAGCATTTTGCAATAAATGAAAAACAATCCACTATAACAGAATAATCGAAAAAGCAGAACATAGAAAGAGACGGCAAAGTGGACATGAGTGCTTTGCATGTAAATGTAAAACCCAGTCTTTTGGTAGATTATTTTCCTCTTACTTGCTCCCCCACTATCCTTGAAAGTGTTTTTGCAATGACAAAGGGGTTACAAACAGCAGCATGGGGGCGTGGAGTGAGCAAAGAAGCTCACGTGAAAACAATTGCATTTTCCGGCGGCTCCCTGACCATTTCCTAAGAGGTGTGTGGAAAGTGAAATTGAGCCATTAGCAAAGATGAGACCAGTTTGACTCATAGACTCCGAGAATTTTAGAATTGAAGGGACAAGAGGTTTCATTGTGTAGATGAAAAAATTGAAGTCTGCAGAGGTTATGGGACTCATCCAAGGTCACGTAGCTAGCTAACTAAGGGCAGGGCCAGAATCTGTACCTCCTAGCTTCCTGTCCACTGTCCTCTCCACCAAAGGGTTAATAATTTATTCTGGAAGGAATTTCCAGTACCTTAGTTACATTCATGATTTACAAAGTAAAGGATCATGGTGTATTTTTAAATGAACATTCTGAACCTTACTGTTTCTGCCCTGCCCTGATCACCTAATCTCTATTGTAGAAATCAGCTGGCATTTTGACAGAAATAATTCTCATTGTACTTGCCCTTTAGTCACCTAAAACTCTTATTGTTTTTTTGCGGCGGTTTCTATACATTGCCATTTCGTCTAAGAGTGTGCCACTAAGAATGAATCTGGAAACTTTTTAAGACTTCTGTTCCCCCTGGCCAATTTACATGTTCATCTGATTTTCCTTCCACTGGCGGGGGGAGAAAAAAAAAGTCCATAGATGTTATGTTTACCATCTTCTCTTCTTGTAAGGATAAGATAATACTTAAACCAACAGTAATCCATGAACTTTTCTGATCATCACCAAAAATGGTTAGCATAGAATATTCTCGACCTGTACTCCATAACACCTGGTGACTCACACGTGCTTTGACAACAGACTAGAATCCCTGCTTATCCACTTACAGATAAGCAAACTCTCTAAAACCCTCAGTTCCTTCATTTGTCACACAGAAATGAAATAATACCTATCACCTAGGACTATTGGGAGGATTAAATAAGATTACTACTTAATGCATCATAAATCATTGCCCTAATAAAACCAGTATCACATATTATAATTCTATTATACATTATGTAATTATTAATATTACTGCCCTAGAAGGATCCATTTAATAAACGATATACACCATTAAAAATGTGCATTTTCTATGGTAATGCAGAAATCAGTATAACGTGGATAGCTTGGCTTATGACTGCTTTTCTAAAACTCATTTAGAAAAAGCCATTTTTCCCAAAGTTAAGAGACCGGCCAAAGCCCCTCCTTTGAAAGTGGGCATATGTTTAGTTGACTGTTTTCACAGACAGATGTCTAGTTTAACATTCTGTTCTGGAGGAGAAGCTCAGAGGCCGTGGGCCCAGGTTTCTTTTGATAGTAGCCTTTGCCATAAATACAACTTGGGCAGCAGAAAGGCCCAGAAAGCAGCCAGGGCTTACCCACCTGATGGACGGCCCAAATCTGCTGCGCACCAGGTGAGCCCTGAAAGGTGTGGAGGTTTGTTACCTACGCAAGGTTTATTTAAGGGGATCGAGATAGTCTCCGGGCCACTGTTAATTCAGTGAAAGAAAGCATAAAATGCTACTTGAATTTGATCTTTAAAGAAACAAAGCAAGCAAAGCAAAAGGAATCTGGGGAAATTACTAGTGTGTTCCTGGATTTTTCCTCTGATTGATGTTTGTGACACTATCTGGGGCAGCTTTTTAAAAGAGGACTTTTCCCAGCACACCACCTCTAAAAATCTCATTAGATCACAGGCAAGCTGAACAATTTTTAAACAATGGCGCAAATACTGATGCTCCCCTGTCAACAGACAGGTATCCCTGCCTCCCTGTTGGAGGCAGATTCTGGGCAGACTGTCTTTGGCAGCAGGAAAACGCTACAACAATAATGCTGGGCATGGAGAGGGTGGCCCTCACCTGGGAACGTGACCACATTTTGCGAACAATTAACGAGTCTTCGCAATCCGCCTGCCAGCTTGGATAAGTGCTCTTAGGTCAGTAACAGAGGAGTTAACTAATCAACTATGCTTTTGTTAGAAGTTGCTTACTTCTTCATAACAATAAAGAGAACTTGGAAAAATGCTTTTTCTGAAGAGCATGATTTCTCTCTCCATTCTATTGGTCAGAAAACTGAAAAACAATAAAAAAGTACATCTACCCACTCATGAAAATGGAATTGTAATGTCATTTGCCCAGACCGGCGGTCGACACCCTGAGAATGTCTTCTCCCAGTGTGTTAGTCGTATCTGATGGAACACCGGAAGACAGAGACCTCAAACTTGGCTTCAGGAGGCTCCCCAGGACTGCTCCTGCCACACCCCTAGCCTCCACTATGGAGTAAGAACAACTGAACTGAATGGAAAGAGTCGGTGAACATTTGCAAGTTTCATAGAACCCTCCTGGCCTCCTTGCTTTCCCATGTGTTACAGAAATTATGAGAGAATTGAAAAACAAAACTATCTTTTTATTCACAAATAGTGAAAGTTCAGCAGAACAAAATAAACAGCTCTTAAGAATGACTTTATAATGGGCCCATTTTAACATGGCAGGCTGTGTGATCTAAAGATAATCCAGGGGCGCCTGGCTGGCTCAGTCAGTTGAGCATCCGCTTCTTGATTTTGGCTCAGGTCATGATCTCGGGGTCATGGGATTGAGCCCTGGGTCGGGCTCTGTGCTCAGTAGGGAATCTGCTTGAGATTCTCTCCCTCTGCTCCTCCCCCCAACCTCCTCCTCCCCACTCTCACACTAGCTCTCTCTCATATAAATAAAATCTTTAAAAATAATAATAATGATAAATAAAGATAATCCAGATGCTCTCATTAACTGAATTTGAAAATTTCAAATCAATTTGCATTGGACTAAATTGGTGTCATATCTTATTAAAAATAGAAGCCTGGAAAAATCAACAAAACATGAACCTGATTCAACGATCCTGAAATGGCTTGATCTTACCTAAAATTGATCTGAGTTTGTAGCTCACTGCAGTCAAATTACACAGTCATCAAAATAGTCAGTTCATGGCTTCTTAACTAGCATGGAAGCATTTGTTGAGATAGCTAGAGTTGGGATGAGGAAGGGCATCTTCCCTGCTATGGAAATCATAACTCCCCATATGCTGAAATTGGAGGCTCACCAGAGACGGCCTGATTGGCCCTTCCTGTCTAGAGTAGGAGGTAATGTTGCCACCCTAGGGGGGCGTGGTGGCTGGGGTCCATTCCAGAGAGGCTAACAGGCCCTCAGGATAAAAATTCTTATAAGAAATCATTTGTTCTTGGGGCGCCTGAGTGGCTCAGTTGGTTAAATAGCTGCCTATGGCTCAGGTCATGATTCCGGGGTCCTGGGATCGAGCCCCACATCAGGCTGTCTGCTCAGTGGAGCCTGATTCTCCCTCTGCCTCTGCCTGCACTCCCCCTGCTTGTGCGTGTGTGCACTCGCGCTCTCTGTCAAATAAAATCTTCTAAATGATCTGTTCTTGGGTGCCTATAGGAGAGAGGTTATGTGGTAAGACAGGATATGTGGCAAACAAAACTGATTGTCTACACGAACATACACATGCACACACACTTCTTCATCCTTTCTAGCAGTACAATTTTTATCAAGAGCTGGAGGCAGATGCTTTACAGAGCACCGGTGGACCGGTCCAGGGATGAGCTTGCAACACCACTGGAACCAGTGAGCAGCAAGGAAACACCTATTGTGAAGTTTCAGAGAAACCTTTTCTTCCCTGATGAAAGGAAACCCCCTTTTCTGCCATCCTTTTTCTTTAGATGTAAGGATGGGATGGTGGGAGCTAAGGTAGCCATCTTGTGACCCTAAGGAAAAGTCAAAGAAAGCACCAGAGCCTGGGTGAAGAAAAGCCACTGAGCCTGGGTCAGTGCTGCCAAGTTCTTGTTAAAACTGGCACCTCTTAGGTATTCTGTTACTTGTATCCAAAAGCATCCCTAACTGACAAGGGAATTTTCTGATTTCTTAGATAGGGCTCTTGGCAATTTCTTACATGTACTGTCAAAGAAATGTGGTTGAAATGTCTAACAAAGTTGCTGATTGCTCAAGACCCACCCAGAAACACTGAGCCCTAAGCAGGATAAAACACTTAAGAGGGCTAGGATGGAAGCTACTTCGCCTCAGAGGGAACAACCCAGCAATTGACCATGTAGCACCCCCAGCAAATACATCATATTGTAGAACTCTGTGAAAAATCTGTCCGGTGTCTCTGCTAGAACTGAAGCCTCCAGGGACATCATCGTTAAAATGAGAACTGTGGATAGAAATTCTTCACCACACGCACTTATTTTTCCCACCTCCCCTTCCACTCCCCGCCCTGACAAAACAACACCATTTTTACTGAACGATTCAAATGAATACATGAGCTGAATTTCCCTTTCTATCTTTGCCAGCACGTCGAAACCATTACAATGACAAGGACCGTGTCTAGTGTGCTGGGCATTTAATACGCACCTCATACAGGTATGAATACCTACAAAAGAGAAAATAGAGCCTAATCATGGAGCCCAGCAGCACTGGCTTCCGATCATAGAACTCTGCCAAGCTGTCTGGGTCAGCAGGTTACTTGGACTCCTCATGCCCCACTTTGCCTCATCTGTAACCATTCTTCCTGCATATTGAGTTGCAAAGATTAAAGCCTGTCATATACTGAGTACTTCTAACAGGACCTGGCACCTAGTATACACTCAATAAACGTTAACTATCACTATTACCCCTTTTGCAAATGGGGTCATTGAGGCTTACAGAGGTTAAATAATTTGTCCAGGGTTTCCCAGCCAGTTAAATAATAGAACTGTCTCAAAATGTCTAATGTAATTTTAATTTATGTTATGCTATTTTAGAATGTGATAAATATGACTAGTATTCACCAATATTAGATTCTCCTTCACTGCCTGAATGGACAGCAGAGGACATTTTCCAGACTCCCTAGTGACTACACAGGGCCATGCTACCAATTCTGGCTGAAGAAAGGTGAGCGGATGAGCTCTCTGTCAGGGAGGCAGTGAAAAGCCCTGCAGGATTCTCCATTTTCTCTCTTGTCCTGCTGTACAACCCAATCAAAATTCTAGAGATTGAGTCTCCACCATTGGGGTCTCTGAGACCCTAAGTAGAACAACGCACACACCACCACCACCGCCACCACCCAAACAGAGTCAGAAATAAATGCTCATACTCAGTCACTGAGATTTGGGGGTTGTAACCATAGCATCAGCCTAGTCTGTCTCAACAAACAGAGCAAAATTTTCAAATACTGTATAAAAAGGGTATTGATTCCAGGGGCTCATCAGGGATCACTCTTGGTAATTTTGGGGGGGAATCATCTGACATTAAAATAGTGTTATAATGAACCATAAGAAAAGATCATGGCCATTGTTCTATATCTTAATTTTCTATTACAAGTAATAATCATGCTGCAAACCTACAGGACAAAGATAATTATGAATTTTATAAGTAACCTAGCTCATAATTATAGTATTCTAGAAAGACTTAATATTGTTGCTTCACATTTTCTTCAGGATACCAGAAAAATCTATTGTGAAAATGCACGGTCTTTTGGGTTTTCGAAAGACTGTTAACCCTGCATGTAAGCAATCTTCAAGCAAGAATTAACATAAATTGTTTTTATTTTCCCCAGACCTCAAACATAAAAATTTTGAATCTTAAGAATAGATTCATCTTCTAAAGACATGGTTAAGAAAATGAAAGCATAAACCACAGACTAGAATAAAATATTTGCTAGTCCTATCTGACAAGAACTCCTATCTCTAATATTTTATAACTCTCAGAACTCAATACTAGGAAAATGACTCCATAAAAAAATTGGGAAGAGATTTGAGCAGTCCTTTCACCAATGAAGAGATACGCCTGATAAGCACGTGAACGGATGTTCAACACTCCTCATTAGGACAGTACAATTGAAAATCACATGAGCTACCACTACACACCTATCAGAATAGCTCAAATAAAAAACTGACATGACCAAATATTGAGGGAGATTATGGAGGAACTGAAACTCCTCCACAGTGCTGCTGGAAAGGCAAAATGGCATAGCCCCTTGGTTGAACAATTTGGCAATTTCTTGTAAAATAAATGCACACCATATAACCCAGCAATTCCACTCCTATTTACCCAAAAGAAATGAAGACCAGTGTTTTCACAGAAACCTCTTTATGATCAATCATAGCAATGTTATTCATAATTGCCAAGAGCTAGCAATAAACTAAATGTCATCAACTTAAGAATGGACAGGGCCACCTGGGTGGCTCAGTCAGTTAAGCATCTGCCTTCAGTTCAGGTCATGATCTAGGAGGGTCCTGGGATTGAGCCCCACATTGGGCTCCCTGCTAGGTGGGAGTCTACTTCTCCCTCTCCCTCTGTGTACACACTTGCTCTATCTGTCTCTCAAGTAAATAAAATCTTAAAAAAAAAAAAAAACTTAGGGGGCACCTGAGTGGCTCAGTCGTTAAGCGTCTGCCTTTGGCTCAGGTCATGATCTCAGGGTCTTGGGGATCAGGCCCCGCATCGGGCTCCCTGCTCAGCCGGGAGTCTGTTTCTCCCTCCCCCACTCCCCCTGCTTGTGTTCCCTCTCTTGCTGTGTCTCTCTCTGTCGAATAAATAAATAAAATCTTTAAAAAAACAAAAACTTAGGAATGGACAAACCGTGGAACATCCATACAATGGAACACTATTCAGTAATAAAAAGGATCCAACTACAGATGCAAACCACAATATGGATAAATCTCAGGAGAAATATGCTAAGTTATAGAAGCCAGATCTAAAAGCCCATATACTGTATAATTCCATTTGTCTAATATTCTGGAAAAGGCAAAACTCTAGGGACAGAAATCAGTCATTGCTGGGGGTTAGGATGAAGGGGAGGAAATTGGCTACCCGAGGGGGCATGAGAGAGCTTTTTAGGATGTTGGAAATATTCTTTTTCTTTTTCAAGATTTTATTTATTTATTCAACAGAGAGCGAGAACAGGAACACAAGCAGGGGGAGTGGGAGAGGGAGAAGCAGGCTCCCCGCCGATCAGGGAGCCTGATGCGGGGCTCGATCCCAGAACCCTGGGATCATGACCTGAGCCGAAGGCAGACGCTTAACGACTGAGCCACCCAGGCGCCCCAGGATGTTGGAAATATTCTGTTAATTTTGGTGGTGGTGGCACACTACATGAATTTGTCAAAATTGTTAGAACTGTGCACCCCAAAAGGGTATATTCTGTACATTACATCTCCATAAACAACAATTAAAAAGCAAATAATTTGGGGGGCACCTGGGTGGCTCAATCAGTTAAGCATCTGCCTTCGGCTCAGGTCACGATCCCAGGGTCTTGGGATCGAGCCTCACGTCGGGCTCCCTGCTCAAGGGAAGTCCGCTTCTCCCCCTCTCTCTGCCTGCTCCCCCTAGTTGTGCTCGCACTCTCTGTCAAATAAAATCTTTAAAAAAAATTTTTTTTTCTAAATAATTTCAAATGAGTTTGTTCTTCAAATGTTGGTAATGTGCTGAAATTTGGTAAGTGAAGCTTCTTCCTGATTCAATTTATTATCTATAAAACATTGTGTATCTTTTCCATGCATTTTTTAAAGTCAAAATTTAGAAGAGTAAATCACATTCAAACAAAAAGAAGCAAAAATACCTCTTCAGAGTTCTGGACAAAATATTCAACACAGCTCAACAAATATTTAGGGGTATATATTGTCTCAGAATTTGTAAAAGGCAGCTATGCAAATTTTAAAGGGCCCTCATACCCATATTGGATCCCCAAATCATTGTTAAAGTATGTTAGAAAGTGACTTAATGATTTTCTATCTTAGAATAATAACTGGTGTGTAATAAACATCTAGTGTTAGTTATTTTATTATTTAAATTTCTTCCACTCACCATTATGATGCAAGGGTAATAATCTCTGTTGTAGTTGCCTTTGTCCATTGCTTACCCAATAATCATTCACCAACACCACCACCACCATGCCTCCTTTTTGTTCAGGTGTCCACTGTCCCCTAGATGGCTATATACTTCCTCAGGAGAAGAGAACCCCAGTGCCAGCCCAAAGAGGCATGTCATGATTACTCTAAGCCATTCATGGCACAGCCACGCTCCCTGCTCTCTTACGAGTGACCGGTGTAGGCCTGGGCATAGGATACAATGGAACCAAAGACAATGGAGAGAAAGTCTACTGAAGGGTTTGTGGCAAAGTGTTTGGATTTCCTTGCTGATGACAAATCACAAAAAAAGAAAGAGCCTTTTTGCTAATGGTGCTATCTGGTTGAGATGCACGACCTGCTGCAGCCATCCGGCCACTGGGAGCGGTGCTAGACTGCAGACAGGCCAATGCTGAGCTTGATGAGGGAGAATCGGGAAAAGCCTGGCTCTGGTGACATCACTGAATTCCTGAATCAATCTTAGAACCACCCCACCTCCACACCTCCTGTTATCCCAACTAACAAATTTTCTTTATTCCTTAAGCCAATTGAGTCAGACTTTTCTGTTACTTGAAGCCAAAAATGTTATGATTGCTACACCTACTCACAGCAAATACACTATTTTCCAGTGCAAGGGGAGGGGAGAGCTAAGATTACAGAAAAGGAAGCATGGTATCCCACATCTACTTTTTAGAACTTGAGCATATAGAATGTTTATTTTAGTGATTAAAATTGGATAAAATACAGGGGCGCCTGGGTGGCACTGTCGGTTAAGCATCTGACTCTTGGTTTCGGCTCTGGTCATAATCTCAGGGTTGTGAGATGGAGCCTGGAGTAAGGTGGGTGTGGAGCCTGCTTTAGATTCTCTTTTCTGATCCCTCTCCCTGTCCCTCCCCACACCCCAGCTCACGTGCTCACTCTCGCACACTCTCTTCAAAAAAAAAAAAAGTTTATAAAAGAGGAAACTGGATATGGTGTATATAGGAACTCTGCTATCTTCACAACTTTTCTGTAAGTCTAAAACTATTAGTGAAAAATTTGCTTGAAAATGCGAATAAAGGGGCACCTGGGTGGCTCAGTCAGTTGAACATCTGCCTTCGGGTCAGGTCATGATCTCAGGGTCCTGGGACTGAGTCATGCATCAGGCTCCCTGTTCAACAGGGGAGTCTGCTTCTCCCTCTTCCTCTGCCCCTCCCCACTGTGTGTGCGCGTGCGCACTCGCTCACTCGCTCACTCTCTTGCTCACCCAAATAAAATCTTTTTAAAAATAGGAATAAAAATAGCAGTAGATAAAACAAAGAAAAAGGGCTTTTAAAATGTGAGATTGGGCGCCTGGGTGGCTCAGTTGGTTAAGCGACTGCCTTCGGCTCAGGTCATGATCCTGGAGTCCCAAGATCGAGTCCCGCATCAGGCTCCCTGCTCAGCGGGGAGTCTGCTTCTCCCTCTGGCCCTCTTCCCTCTCGTGCTCTCTATCTCTCATTCTCTCTCTCTCAAATAAATAAATAAAATCTTTAAATAAAAATAAATAAAAATGTGAGATTAATTCACATAGTAATACTTCAAATGTGAGCAAATTTGAGTGCAAAATCTCTTCATTTACATAGTCATTTCCATACATCTTCTTACAAAGCTAAGGCACTTCCTAAAAATGTATAGGAGAACAGGAATTGCTGTGTCCATTTAACAGATAGAAAACAGCCATACTAGAGCAGTAAGGTGACCTGCAGGAGGCCACATGCTGATTAGAGACCAAGCCAAGAACAGGCCTGCTCCCTTGAAGGCAGTTTGCTTTTTCCTCTCTTTGTCCACTTGGCGTGGCTTGACTCAACTGACTTGGTGCAACTTGACTCTTTGACACAAACTTCTGGGAGAAGAAAATACTCAGTGTGGTGGAAACTATTCAGGCAATCTGGTCACAGAGTAATAATTCAAATGCTATGTGGTGAAGAATCTAATTTTTCTTTCAGTTTTTAAAGACCATAACTAGAAAATCAATGCATTGAGCAAATGACTGTTGCTATCCCAAACATCCCCAAGGACCTTGACTTTCACCAAACCTTAGCAACTTACAGTACACTACAATGCAATAAAAAGAAAATGCCCTTTATACTTCCATATTTCTTAAGTAAAGCTAATCCTATTTATTAGAACACATTTATGTTCTAATGGGTGAAACTATTGTATAGATGTTTCTTTTGACTAACCTCTTAATACAAAATATTCTCGTTCTGAAAGCCATTCATTTAAATGTCTCTACATTAATTTTAAGTATGGTAAAGTATGAGCTAAATATTATCCAGTGAGGGTTTATTCGAGTCACTGATAAGCTGGATGAAAACTCTGCATAGTGTCATCTGGTGGAAAGTCTCTTTTGACTTAAAAAAAAAAAAAGGCAGGGGGCAGAGGTTATTGTATCCATCAGGAGGATGTGAAGAAAAACTAACTCTAGAATATGAATAACTTCAATTCAAAATCTAGTAGATCATACCAGAGACCAGAGAGGGCTGTCTGTGCATTTCAAGGAGAAACAGCAGCTGCTGACTTGTTCTCTCCCCCGCACAAAGTCTATTGATGGAAGACTGATCAGTGACAGTGAGCAGAGCTTTGCTCTTGACCCACTTCATGGTCCATGATCCGGCCAGTGGACTCAAGAGAGAGGCATTCATTCCAGAGGATATATAGGAAAAATACACTGGAGTCTCTTTATTTTTTAACCTCAAAAAAACTTAATTTTACTAATATTTAATATACTTTACTAATACCATCTAATATTTTACCATACATATGAATGCACATACTTTAAGGGCCTATGCACAATTTTTTCCCCTGACAGCAGTGTATGATCAATACCGGCAGGGATCTATAGGTACCATCTATGAGTGTCCACAATCATTTAATACAAATTACACACTGATTTTGACAGGTCTCTCCAAATATATTGATCTGTTATGTCTTAAGTACTTCCAAGGGACATTCTCACTTTTCAAATGTTTGGTCTCAATTTGTCAGCAACATACGATTATAGCATAGACACCATAATCCCAGAGCATTCAGTTGTTGAAGTTGGATATGCCCTTTTGTAAATGCTTAGGCATGGTATTTGGGAAATTAGTATACTAGGCCACAGAAGGATTTCTTTTAAAGCAGCCGACTGAATTTATAATTGTGAAATTGCCTGCTTTTACATTTCTCCGATCACAGTGGTCATTATCCTATCCACGGGTCAGTAGTGGCATGGTGGCACATAGGAAAATGAGACCGAAAATAAATAAGTAAATCAATAAATGAGCATATCCCTTTTCAGTAGTGATAAGTGCTGTGGGGAAAAAAAAAGAATAGGGAGATGTGACAGATAGCAACGTGGTTGGGAGAGTGGGCACGTTAGCTTAGATTGTGTGTCCTCAGAAGGTGACCTACAGCAAAGAACTAAATGAGACGAAGGAGCTATTTCTGCAAAACTCGGGCAGAGGGCAAAGGCCCTGAGGCAAGAACAGTCTGCCCTGTTTCAGAACGATAGGTAGGCCTGTGGCCGGATAGAGTGAGCACAGAGGGACAGGGAAGAAATAGAGCTAGGGGCAAGACCGTGTGGCAAGGTGTTGAGATTTCACTGACTGCAGCCGAAAGCCCTGGAAGATACTAAGCAGAGAAGTGGCATGATCTGATTTAAATGTTTAAAAGATTACCCTAGCTGCTAGGAGACAAAGAAGTTTTAGGGGAAAAGAGAAGAAGCCAAGATCAGGCAAGAAGCAGCATTATTCACAATATTAAAAGGTTGGAGCAACCCAAGTGTCCATTAATGGACGAGCGGACAAGCAAAATGGGGTATATACATACGGCGGGATATTATTCCGTCTCCTAAAGGAAGGAAATTCTGACACCTGCTACAACCTAGATGAAACTCAAGGACCCCTTACACTTACACTTTCCACTTACACGAGGTACCTAGAGTAGTCACCTTCACAGAGACCAAGAGTAGAATGATTCTGCCAGAAGCTATGGGAGGGGAGAGTAGGGACTTACCTAACGGGTACAGAGTCTCAGTTTATGAAGATGGAAAAGTTCTGGAGATGGATGGTGGTGATGGTTGTACAACAATGGGAATGTGCTTAGTGCCACTGAACTGTGCACTTAAAAATGGTTGAAATGGTCAATTTGAGGTATAATAACCACAATAAAAAAAAATTAGGAGTTAAAAAAAAAGACCAGGCGAAGAATGTTGGTAGCTTAGACCAGAAAGTGGGATAGATAAAGGGTATAGTTGGGAACTAAGACATAGGGGCCTTAGGGATAATTGGACAGGCAAAAGGAAGAACAGTGAGGAGAAAAACAACTCGAGGATGACTTCTAGGGCTTTTACTTGATCAGGTGGCTAGGTGGTGACACCATTCACAGAGCTGAGGGAGGCCTGTGATGGTAGTGAAGGATGGGGTAGAAATCTGGAGTTCTGATTTGGAAGTACGAGGTTCAAGGTGCCTCCTAGAATACAACCAAGTGCAGGTGTCGAGTTCACAGCTGAAAAGTTTTGTCTGGAGGTTGAAGGGAGGGCAGTGCTGGAGAGAGGAGTCTGCAAGTCCTTAGTATGTAAAGCCCTGAGAAGAGTGTAGTCAGAGAAGCTGGCCTTGCCATGATACTGGGCTCAAAAAGTCACAATATATTATGTAAGCCATGAAAGTTGAGTGGCTTTGAACATAAACAATTTCTCTTTTTGTAGACAGGAGAAAGTTGAGAATAAAACCAAGTTTTCATGAAGCCCCTGATGGATTGTTCAACCTCCCCATGGGTGAGTGGTTATGTAGAAATGCTTATGGTCTTCGAGGTTCCCTCCACCTGTTCTGTAGTTCTCAGTACTGCCTTATGCTGATAGCTAACTCTTATTATGTAAATGTTAATTTTCTAACACCTCTGGAAGATGTCCCAAGGTGGAGAACATATAAGAACTATTTGTATCACCCATTATTACTATTGCAATGCCCTGCACATAAAAGACACTCAATAAATATGTTGATTAATGGACTAATACGTTAGGGAGACCAGTAAGATCCTTCCCCAATAAGGAGGAAAACAGCAGGATTATATGTGCTATTGACTCATAGTTGCAATTACTGACCATTCTTTTCAGGAGCAGCATCCTACTTTTTTGCCTAAATTGCTTAGAAAAAAGAAAATGGTCTAAATTATTTAAATGAAACAGCAGATTCAAAAGGTCAATGCACTTCTTCACCATGAACTGAATATGTCTGGCATTACAGGAGCTTGAAAGTTTACTCATTAGTAAAGATTTGATTTAATTAAAAACAAAACTATCCCTGATCATCAGGAAGTGATGGGCAGGAAAACCTCCATGGATCAATGCACCTCCTACGTGACATCAAGTTCAAAGCAGGTCAACAGCACCACTCTTCACTCACATTCACTCAACAAACATTCGCCAGGGGCCAGGCACACCTCAGTTAGACTTACCCTCAATTCTCAAGGAACTCATAGTTGTGTTCATAGTCTAGTTTCCTTGTATGTGGTGCGAAGAGGCAGAGACATTTTCAGGATCACAGTGCCTGTGGATGGTACACAGGGAAAAAACAAAGTTTCCTCCAAACCAGAATTTATTAATTTGGAATCTTTTAAATATCACATCATATAAAGTCAATTTGGGGGAAAATAATAGGTTACTAGAAGACTAGAAGATTCTCCCGGCCTAAAGATAAGGTTGGTGACTATATACCAAAAGTAGCTGCTTGGCCAATGGCATGAGACCTCTAGGGAAGGAAGTAGCCCTTCAGAGGGAGAGTGGCCAGACTGGAAGTTGGAGAATGGGGAGTCAGAAGTCAAGCAGTTGGCAGCGGGTGGCCAGAGGGGTGCCAAAGGCTAGAAGGCCGGGTTCCCAGAGTCAGCTCATTGGGTGCCAGTGGTGGGTTTCTTCTAGAGCTAGATGCCTCAGGTTAGCAAGACCACTGAAGTTTGAGTCACGCAGCTAATCTCCAGTGTTCCAATTTCATATATATTAGCATCTTCCTTATTAAAATTTGGATTCTCATTTTTCGTTCTCTTTGCTAGTAAGAAGAACCAAACTTGTCTGGTCTTCTCATGATGATATTTTACATTGTAATTAAATAAATTGGCATATAGGCTGCATATCAGACTCATGTGAGCTGGGTTGATTTCTTGACAAGAAAAGGATCCATCTTGGGGAGCTGAATGCATGGAATTTCCAAGCCTGCCCATCTGAGGACTCTACTTCAAATGCACCAAGGGAAGTGAGCAACTGTGAGGCTCTTGGGCAAACAGCCACCAAACCTCCCCTCATAACACTCTAACTCTGGCATGGTTGTACTCTCAAGCCCTGAGAGAACTGCCTGGAAATTTTGGTATGGACAATCTTACCATGCCTGAGAGTACAATTTCTTCACCATGGACAACTTCTTCCTCCACAGATGATTTGAGCTCTTGGGATTTGGTTTTGTTCTGTCAGGCATAAATGGAAGAAAGGGGTCATAATTTCTGTTTCACCTTAAGTTTTGTTTCCTGCAAATCAAGGAGGCACGTCATGCCTGACACACAGACCTGACGCACAGGGTCCCAATTGCTACATGTCACCCCTTTAGACTGGTGAGAATCCTCACTCTCACTCCAAGAACTCAGGAACAAAGAGCAGCAAAAGTGGATGACATTCCCCCTTGCGCGAGGTTAAAAACACAAGTAGGGTATCTAGATACTACAGCCGAGAGGTCACGTACACGTGATCCGGCAGAAACAAACCAGGCTACACCTATGCATTTGTGAGTTCTTCTGATGAGCCCTGTCACATGCTTGTTGATACAAAATAAATGCCTATTGGCTGCTTTTTTTTTTTTTGCTCCTGATTAAAAAGAAAGCAAAACTGTAACACAATTCTTAAACAAGTTTTAAATGATATCATCACTACTAATGCTTTTTTTTTTTTTTACAATTCAGTTCATCACTGCAGGCAAATCAGTTATTCATAAATTCTGATTGTCAAAACAATGTACATGATCGTTTATCATAATGTAATATATCTTGAAAAGCGATCATAGCATAAAAGAAGACTTTCTCTTACGTGAAGGACAGCCTATTTTGATATATTTTAAAGGCAGTTCCTGATTGGCTATTCACTAATTTGTTGCTATGAGCAACAAAATATTTTATTTTTTTTTATTTGACAGAGAGAGACACAGCGAGAGAGGGAACACAAGCAGGGGGAGTGGGAGAGGGAGAAGCAGGCTTCCCACTGAGCAGGGAGCCCGATGCGGGGCTCGATCCCAGGACTCTGGGATCATGACCTGAGCCGAAGGCAGACACTTAATGACTGAGCCACCCAGACGTCCCAAAATATTTTATTTTGGAACCCCTCAGGACCCTGTGGTGGTCCAGCTCAATTTCTGAGTTGTCTTTTAGCTTTGGTACTTGTGGTTCTTTGGGTAGGAAAATTTAACTTTTTTTATCTAAACCTATTCCTGTTTAGAATCTTTTAAATACTTACAACATGCATGAATCACCCAAGAGTGTGTAGGTTATTACTGGGCATATTAATTAGAATATCTATTTGTAAACAAAAGAAGCAAATACTGGTTGCCTAACCAGGAGAGAACTTATTGCCAGTGTGTTAGTTTCCAAGGACTGTTGTAATAAAATATTACAAATGAGTTGGCTTAAAGCAACACAAATTTGGAGTGCCTGGGTGGCTCAGTTGGTAGAGAGGATGATGCTTGATCTCAGGGTTGTAAGTTCAAGCCCCACCGCTTGAGCATAGTATTTACTTAAGAAAGAAAAAAGGAAAAAGGAAAAAAAAATGTATTGCCTTCCAGTTCTGATGGCTAGAAATCCAAAATCAACATGTTAGTAGTGTCATACTCTCTCAAAGACTATAGGGAAGATACCTTCTTTTCCTCTTCCAGCTTCTGGTGATTCCTAGCAATCTCTGGCATTCCTTGGCTTATAGATGGATCACTCCAATCCCTGCTCCCATCGTCACATGGCAGTCTCATTGTATGTATGTATCTTATAACAATACTAGTAATATTTGACGAGGGTCCACCTCAATGAAGTGTGATCTGATCTTAACTTGCTTACATCTGCAAAGACCCTATTTCCAAGTAAGGTCACATTCACAGCTCCCAAGAGTTAAGGACAGGCTGAAAATATGAAGTCCAGATGAATTGTACATGCTGCTGAGATGTATGACGTACAGTCTTTCATCAGTCATTGTGTTATTTATCCCAACTCCTCCAAGATTTATGGGACTGGGCATCTGAATAGCCAGCCAAGTATGGTTCAAATATGACCAACACTTGACAGCATTTGGGCAGGAGTCTCTGTCCCCTTCAGCTTCTAATCTTGAGGAGGTTACAAGGGTTAACCCCCAAGAAGGAAGAAGTCATTCCCCAAAAGGAGCCAGATGCTATTAGAAAGACAGAATGTAGTCTAGGCTGCCAAAAAGGAAAGAATTCTATATTCACATTTTTATAGTTGCTCACAAATCAGGTGTGACCAAAAAAAAAAAAAAAAAAAGTTTCTGCAAATTCACCACAGTTTGTCTACATACCTTCAGGATAGACAAGAAATCAGATACACAAGTCGAAATCACTTGTATAAAATCTTTGGGCTCAGATGTATTTCAGAATTGAGAATTTTTCAGATTTTAGAAAGCTGGGGGTTTTCAGAACTTTTTGTATTCAGAAATACAGATAAGGGATTAGAGCCTATCCCCTCCCCTGACATTCACAAGTTCACAAAATCTAAACAAATCCAAATTAAGCCAAACACAAAACTTTGCAGGTAAATCTACTACAGCCTACAGCCAGCCTACCTGTGAACTCTCAATCTATAATCTACAGTCTGTTCTTATACACTGTTTTATTAATCTCCTGTAATCTACCACTAGTACATAACCTCAGTATATAACCAATATATAGTCCTGTAGCTTCGGGTTCAGGACCGCCAAAGAAGGAAAGTGAAATGTTCTGAAAAGGGGCAATTCTCTTCCAACTAGGGCATTTGAGAAGATGTTCATGCCATATATGCTTCAAATGAAAGTTCCGTATCTTCACCTCAATTACGTTCACATCCATAATGTTAAAACTTAAAAGCCTATGGCCTATGTGATTGTCATTTCTTTTCAAACTATAAAGGAAAATGTAATCTCTTCAGGTGATCTTCATCTGCAATATTACTCTGTGAACATGACCATTACATGGAAGAAGGGAGAATAAATTATTTATGCCCAATATCAAAATGGTTCAATGACCCATATATCGTCCTGCTTAGAGTACAAAAAGACCTAAGTCACAAGGAAAGAATTATGGTTCCTCTTTGAGAAATAAATGTTAACAAAAACTGTTTTAAAGTGTGAGTTACTACGGAGAGAAATAAAGAAGGGTGAAGTAAATGGTCTATCAGGTTCATGGATCAGAAAACCTACCATTGTCAAGATCTCAGTTCTCACCAAATTGATCTAGAGAGTCAATGTAACCTTAAGCAAAACTCCAGCAGTGGTTTTTTGTTTTTTGTTTTTTGATTTTAGAAATTGATTTGTTGATTCTGAAACTTACATAGAAATGCCATGGAGCTAGAATAGTCAAGACAATTTGGAAAAAGAAAAACTAAAGAACTGATAGAACTCATTTCACACTTCATGTAGAACTCCGGTAATCTAAAGCATGTGAAAAATAGACCTATGGATCAACAGAACAGACTAGAGAGTCCAGAAATAGACCTACACATAGATGTCAATTGATTTTTGACAAAGATGCTGAGATAATTCAATGGAGAAACATAGTAATTTCAAAAGAATGGTGTTGGAACAAATTAATATTTATAAGGAGGAGGAAATGAATTCAGGCCTCACACCATATGCAAAAATTTACCCAAAATGGATCAGAAACCTAAACATAAAAGATGATAAAAAATTATTTAAGAGAAAAAAATTGTGACTTTAGCAAAGGTTACTTTGGACACAAAGTGTGACTCATGAAAAGAGAAATGATAAATTGGACTTGATCAAAATTAAAAACAACTGTTCATTGAAAGATACCACTAAGAAAATGGAAAGGCAAACCACAGACTGGTAGAAAGTATTTACAGAACAGACATCTGATAAAGGTGTGTACCGGGATATATAAAAATCTCTTAGAACTCAATACGACAAACTTATTTTTAAAACTAAGCAAAAGATTTGAACAGAAACTTCACAAAAGATGATATGCAAATGGCCCATAAGCACAAGAAGAGATAATGAACATCATTTAGTCATCGGGAAAATGCAAATTAAAACCACAAAATATGCACATCCATTAGAACCACCAAAATATTAAAGGCTGGCAATACCAAGGCTTCATAAGCACCACTTTGACACAGTTTAGTAATTTCTTAAAATGTTAAACATACGCTTACCCTATGACCCAGCAGTTCTGCCCTTGCATATTTATCTAAGAGAAATGAAAACATATGTCAACACAAAGACTTGTACATGAATAGTTATAGGAACTCTATTCATAATAGCCAAAAGCTGGGAACAATCCAAATGTCCATCAACAGGTGAATGGGTAAATAAATAGTTATATATCCATGTAATGGAATACTATTTAGCAATAGAAAAAGAATGCACTATTGATACATGCAACATCTTGGATAAATCTTAAAAATATAATACTTAGTGAAAGAAGTCAGACATAAAGAAGTATGAATCCATTCACAGGAAACTCTAGAAATGATGACTCTTTGGGAACAGGAGATCAATAGTTTCCTCGGGGCAGGGAGGTTGATTCTGGGAAGGGGCGCAAGGAAACCTTTTGGGGTGATGAAAGTGTTCTTTCTTTAGATTATACTGGTGATTACATGCAGTGTCTATGGGCCGGAATTCATTAAACTTTCCACTTAAATGGATTCATTTTTGGATGTGATACCTCCTCAGAAATTATTTTTAGAAAAACTACATGAACCCTGGTCACAGATGCTTTAAGCCTCCAGCACAAGACAGGAAGGGGACTCCCCTTCATGATGCTCTGCTAGGTCCATATTTTAGGTCCATATAGTTCTGATCAATAGTGACATTTTTCATTTGAGGTTTTTGAAACCTTTGAGAGAAACATTGTTTAGAAACCTTACGGAGGTTAACATACATTGAAGGGAGTTCTATATCATTATCAAAATGAAGTATGTAAAATTAATGCTTACATTTAAAATGAGCATGGAGGGTGTATTAGTTTCCTAAGCTGCTGTAACAAAGTATCCTAAACTGGGTGGTGTGAAACAACCGAAATTATAGCCTCTGCAGTTCTAGAGACTAGAAGTCTGACATTAAGGTGTTTCACTTCCTCTGAAACCAGGTTTCACTTCCTCTGAAACCTGGTTCCTCTGGAACCCTTCTTTGCCTCTTCCTAGATTCTGGTGCTTTATGGCGATCTTTGGCTTTCCTTGGCTTGCAGCTCTGAATCTCTGCTTCTGTCATTACACAGTGTTCTCCCTGTGTATCTGTCTTCATGGTCATCGTCTTATAAATCCTACTGGAGTGGGGGCCCACACTACTCCATCGTGACTTCACTGTAACTTTAACCATACATCTACAATAACGATATTTCCAAGCCTTGTGCTGGACACGACGGTCGCAAAGAACAATAAGAAGACCCTATTGTTGAAGAATTTGGCTTTCATCAAGGGAGGAGACAAGTAAACAAATCCTTAAACTATGCTGTGGAATATGCAGATCGAGATTTATTCAAAGGTAGCAAGGAGAAGAGAGTGAGTACTTATTGACTAGCTCTGCTAAAAGACGTGACATGTGAGATTGGGCCTCTAGAAGAAGCAGCTCTTTTCTAGAAGGATGGAGAAGGGGGTTAGGAGGATGGAGACTGAAATTTTCTAGGCAAAGGGAATAGCATATCCAAAACCATGGAAGTGTGGGGGGGAAAATCTGGCATGTTCAGGCATTATTAGCAGTTTGGGGTGATTGGGTGATTAGTTGCACAGGGTGAACGAGGAAGGCAGATGAAAAGCCTCGAAGATAATGAACACCTGCCTTGTTCCCCTTGGCAGAAATTTAGATGTTCACCTGTGGGAAATACAAAGCCGGTTAACCGTTTTCAAGCAAAGAAGTAATAATATTTGTATTCGTAAGCAGGGAATTAATAACCATATCCTCGGGGGGAGACCAAGGTGGCTTACCCGAACGAAAGCAATGGCAGTCAAACAAGAAAAGGGTGGAGTGGCTTCCAGGGATGATTAACAGAGAGATGAATAGAAGTAGTGGCTGGGTAAAAAGGGAAAACTCCATCACTGCTTGACAGCATTCAGGGTAGAAGAGGCTATGGGGGAGCAGAGGATATTTAAAATTTAGCTTATTTATTCATGCTCCTCCTTATATAAATGCATTTGCGAGTGATTTTGCAGGGGGTAGAGCTGTTACAACAGGTTAAAAATAAATGGGAAATGGAGATGAACAGATGAATAAGTTGAAATCTAGACAAAAAGGAGCACTTTAAATGCATACTATATGATTTATATAATGACTTGATATGAGGAAGATTTGGCTTGGAGTTTCTTAATGGCCAGAGCAAAGAGAAGAGTTTCAATGCAAGATCCACAATGTACAAAGGGTGAAAATAAGAAAATGAGAACTCCGCTTCCCTGGCACATTGAATAGAAAGAAATTTCTCCTCTTGGAAAGGGTCAGTGTTGAATATAGGTCAAGCTGAGAGCCAGTGGACAGATAAAAACATGCATCCAGACTCAAGAGAGAGGTTGGGCTTGACAATCCAGATTTGGAAATCATTGTCATTAGGTGTATATGTTCTTCAGAATGTCCCATTGTTACGTCCTACACGCCACAAGAATTCCATTAGCAGTAGAAAGACCCACATTTCTCTGTTAAAAGTGAGAAAACTGAAGATTCCTGATGAAAGGCGACAGGTTGAGAAAACTGCCACTAAGTTCTATTTTCAAAAGGAACTTCAGATGATTCTAAAACCTCAGTTCTCTGTGAGGATCAGAGTGGTACCTAACTCCCCTGCTGTAGTTACAAGGGACCAAGTCCCATTCACAATCAACCACAAAGGTGTGTTCTCACCCCGCCCCCCCAGTGTGGGCAGTCATAACTGAGAATATGCTTGTCACTATTTCCTTTAATGTCGTGCATGAGTGGCAAGTCAGTTCAGTCCTGAGCTGATTTCGGAACTAAAGAGGCAGTATTCAGTCCTGACCAAAACCGATTTTTTTTTTCAGATAACTAATGTTCACCATATGCCCATCTATGCTTTCTTGAAAAGTAAGATAAACTTTCATATTTTCTCTGTTGCTGAGTTAGAGAAAGAATATGTGTGCAAATGATTAAAATCTTGAGTAACTCCATTCCCCTGTTTTGACTTGGAGCGATCAGCCGCACACACAAAATCAAAATATGGACTTTCAGAATCCATATGCGTTTTAAGAGACATTTAAGGGAATTCATTACTGCTGTTTAACTTTTTATGCGCATCCTGATGGCATCTGCCTAGCATTCCCCAGAAACCACTGGATTCAAATCTTTATCAGTTTCATATATAATTTCTCTGAAGCCATCTGGTTCTTAACAGTTTAGGGGACACAGTGAAGCAAAATCCTGCTAGTAGCACTGCACCTTTTGATTACCTAAAGGATTTTTCTCTTGACCAAGTAGAACTTGCCAAAGTTTTCACATTATTTCCTCATCCTTCTTGACTCTACAATAATCGTGCTTTGAAATTTCTCTGCCCGTAGGCTGGGTTCAAACTTGCAATTAAAACACATAAAAATAATACCCACTTAGCCCCCTGCCTTTTGCTGTAGCTACTAATTTTTAATGTTTTCATCCCGAAGAGACTAGAAATTCGGCTTCTCTATCCCTAAGTAATGAGTTTCAGAGTGTGCAAAATGATAAGGAAAATACTGGTGCTCGTTGACATCTGAGGTTACCATACTCTCCCTCTTTAAAGCAAAATATGATATTAACAAACAGTTATACAGGCACAGTAGGGAAAAATGAATTTCAAAGGATAGCAGTGTGAATGCTGTATTTTGCTTTCAGGTTCAGTAGATTTTTATCTTGAGTATAATAGCTTCAAAGATTAACCAGCTATTCATTTCATAAGCTTGAACACACACCTCACAGTAGAAAACAAATTGGCATTTGGAGTTCCTGGATAAAGTGCTATTCAAAGTGGCTCCATAGTCCTTAAAACATAGAGTTAGTTTTGTGAATGGCGTCAGTGAAAAATCTTTCTCATGTAAAGAAAGCAGTGGGAATAAACTTTAAGTCAAAGGCAAGTTCTTCTGGTCCCTCATCCACAATGTTTATCCCAGTGGGATATGATACAGTCTGTGCAATTGCTATGTTCCACAGTAATTATAAAGAGCAATAACATGTGGTATGAATAGAACATGTAACAAAGAACAGCAGTAGATGGTAAAATAAACCACTGGTTATGTCAAAACTAATAACTTATTTACTCATGCAGAGTCAATGAGTTAAGAGGTCAGATGAGCCCCGGTGTTTAAGCCTTGCTAATAGTACACGTGGCTTTTCTGGTTCATCATTTTCAACCGTTCCTTCAGAACCATTTTAAGGATTAGGTGAAATTGACTGGATTTCATTAATGGCTTATGTAAGAACATGTGCTCCTATCTTTGAAAGGGAGGTCCAAGATACTCAACGCAAGCATTTGCCTTTTTGCTGCTTCTGGAAGAAGCGGGGCATGATGAGACCTCTTGTCATAAATACGGCATTCACTGTCCTAGAAAACAGCATCCATCTTTTTTAGGAATGAAAGTAATTGTACAGTGTGACACCCGAAGCATCTTGTAAAATGTTATGTATCATGGTGTGCTTAAAAAAAACAGTGCACTTCTCATTGATCTTCCCATTTTACTTTGATTTAAAATGCAGATCTTTTCTTCCTATTGAAATCTTTGCATTTTTATTTATAAATGTATAGGGGGAGAACCCATTTCAGACATATGCAGTCTCATCAATTATGTTTGGTAGTTGAAACAGTGTGCACTTATGTCATGGGCTGAACATCCTCCTTTATTAGAATGCTATTTATTGCCACCAGCTGCACTGCTTAGCTAAGAAAGTTCTTGACACCAGCGATTGCTTTTCAGCACCACTGCTTCCGGCTGCTCACAGGGGCTTCTATTTCCAGATGAAGCCACCCCTCTCAAGCTCTTCCTTCTGCTACACAGATACGTCCTGTCATCGTGATGCTGGAGAATCGATGGGGGATGGGACGGCACCCACTCATGCTCTATGATCTCCCAGGCTGTAAATCTCCGATGGCTTTGAGATTTCTCACCTAATAACGCTGGCCTGAGAGCTGTCAAATGCATTCAGGGAATCTACCCAACGGTAACGGAGTTTTCAAAATTAAGATGTGAATTTAGCTTGTGGGCAAAGGGTGTTTCAGAGTCCTTGGAGTGCATTTCAGAAGAGCGACATGGCGCATATCACAGTGGACACTGGCCCTCTATTTTTATTATGTTTTACAGCAGGAAAAACTAGACAAAGGTAATTACTCTTCTTCTGTTAAAGACTATCATTACACTTGCATGAACAGTGAACCCTGCTGTTATTTTCTCCACTGCCTGTGTCGATGGCATCCAGACCATCCAAGCAGGAAAGGTAGGGAAATGGGGGCCTCCGCTCCTTTCCAGCTGTACAGTAAGTCCACTTTGAAAGGTAATCTTGCAAACCACAGATGTGTATGCCAACACACCAGCACCTTCCATTATTTGTTGACAGGATCTGTGTCTGTGTCTTCTGCACGTCAGTCTGAACACCAGCTCCCTTTTTAATGCCTCCGCACATAATTGGGCTCCCAGAGCCCACAGAGCTAACAACGGCGGACAGTGACAGGGGGAGACCTCCCTCTGTTAACATGGAAACGGAATTTCCTTGCTCTCCTCTAGAAAGGAAATTCCCTCTAGGTCAAAGTTGAGGCTTTCTGCGGTGTGGGGAGGGCGAGCTGACGCAGAAGATACCTTAACCTGTGATCCTAGAGAGCTCTCTTGAAGTGGTGTCAGGCCCTCAAGCCTTCATAAGTAGCAAATTTCTCCCCTTGACTAAACAAGAGGACAAGCAGAAAATTGATTTCTAGACATTACCTTTGAAACACAGACTGAAAATTAGAACTCCGGGGCACTCTTTGCCCCAACCGAAAGCTCAGGTGAAGACAGGTTCTGAGTGGTCTTCGTTCCAGGCATGGAAATACAGCTGTTCAATCTAAGCTCCCCTTTTGAGACAAAGTCATTGCTCCCCTTCTTGGGTTTTGCTTCCGATTCAACAGGAAACTGGGTTAAAACCAGACAGTCCTGTGGCCATTATTGACAATAATGTGTACCTGAAGTTCACCAACCACTTGCCAGGCAAATATAATTCTCCGCATCATGACAGGGTAGAAACCAGAGCACAAAATTGTCACCTCTGGTTTCCCTGGTGTTATGCACCAGCTTAGAGATGCTGACAGGGACGCCTGACGGCCAATTTGGGTTTTGGCTTTTTACATTTGTTTTGTCTCCTCTGGGCCAATCTCCACTCTCAGATTGAGTGGAAAGAGCAGGAAGAAGAACATGGATTTAAAACATCACATGGAAGAGCGAAAATGCAAAGGTGAAGAGAGGCTGGGCACTGGTGAGCATCTGCGTGCATTTCCACATTGGCAGTGCGAGTTTGGGTGTGGGGGGCAGTGAGTGTCCAGCCTCCGGAGGCGCTCAACCACCTGCACAGGGACCTAGAAACGACAGGAGAGACAGGATTTGGGTAGAATTATTTATTTTTCCTAAAAAGGACATGATTAAAAACAAAAGGAACTCAGGGCACCTGGGTGGCTCAGTTGGTTAAGCGACTGCCTTTGGCTCAGGTCATGATCCTGGAGTCCCAGAATCGAGTCCTGCATTGGGCTCCCCGCTTAGCAGGGAGTCTCCTTCTCCCTCTGACCCTCCCCCTTCTCATGCTCTCTCTCTCTCTCTCATTCTCTCTCTCTCTCAAATAAATAAATAAATAAAATCTTTAAAAAAAAAAAAGGAACTCATCATAGGTGACTTGGTAAAATTTCCCAAGTTTATGTGTTCTCTTTAATGAGACTGAACGTGGACAATGTATTTCAGACAACTAAAGAATGAGAATCAAGCTTTTGGTTGGTTGGTTTGTTTGTTCATTCGTTTTAAAAAGGGGGACATTTCCAGGAAAAGACCAATACCAATGCTCGAAACAGGACCTCGGAACATAAGTTGAGTACATGGCTTGTGGAAGTCCGAAGAAATGTGGTTACTGTCTTCTTTCAAGATAATCTGTCATCTGAAATGTCATGTAGCTGAGTCTGACCCATTCTTTAATTTATTGGTGATGTTAGCAATATGCACTTTAGGGAAAATTTTAAAAAAATGGGAAATAAAAAATGTTCTGAAAGCCAGAAGTTAGAAACTTTTTCCTCTGTCTTGTTGCCAGCAATTTGAATTCACTCTGTTATATCTATTCAGCAAGTATTTATTGTATGCCTACTAAGGGTTGGTACTATAGATCTTTAAATTCTGGATTTCTAGGATATTGCCCTCAAATGTAACTGCGATATACGACACAATTTGAGGAGCCTATTGAACCAGTTCTAGGAAAGTTTACCCTCACTTCATGTTGTAAGAGGCCTTTCAGGAAAAGGTCTGCCATTTATACAACTTCTAAACTTCTTCAAGCTATTATAATCTACTCTATTATTCATAAAATTCCCTCCCTATCAAATTTCCAAATGAGTTTGATTTAGCAATTATAGAAACTTTAAAAAAATTGGAATTATGTGACTTCTCCCATCTTTATCAAAGAAAGAATAGTTAAATAACTAAATGTAATTTCCACTTCAGGAAAATAAATACTTGTGAATAAATCAATTAACTTATATTCCAATGTCCTTCCAGAAATCTCCATTTATTAGATCAGTAAAATAAACATCACTAGATGACACTAATAGTTATCATTCATCTCAAATGAACCCAGTAGAATTAAATGAATCAATCTACAAGATTTTCTCAGTTGCAAGAATGTAAAAGAGCAATTTCAGCAGTTAGACGAAATGGAATAACACAGAACAAAGTCACCTTTTTTTTTTTAAGATTTTGAGAGAGAAAGACAGAGATAGCAAGAGAGCATGAGCAGGGAGGAGAAGGAGAAGCAGACTCCCTGCTGAGCAGGGAGCCCGATGCGGGACTCAATCCCAGGACCCTGGGATCACAACCTGAGCCGAAGGCAGACACTTAACTGAGCCACCCAGGCACCCCCAAAGTCACTTTAAGGCACGTGGAATCCAGAGCCAGATGGTCTCAGCTGCAGTTTGTGCAACCTTATGCGAGTTGCACAATTTCTCAATGCCTCACCTGTAAAGAGGGTATGATAACGTCCCTGTCACAGGGAATTGTCACAAGGAATAAATCGTTTTATATGTACTAAGCACACAATTGTAGCTATGTTGATCATACTGTCAAATATTACTTTAAATGAATATACATAGAAGAGTTTGCAGCTGTCTTTGGCTGAGTAGGGGCAGAAAACTTAGACACACCTCGACACCATTACTTAATACAGTAAGTTGGCTTTCCTGGGTAGATTAATCTCTTTTCTCTAAATGGTACATTCTTCTTTCATTTCTCTGCTTACTAAGACCAAATACCCGCTTTCTCCCCCACTTAGAGAGCTCCTAAAAATCCCCCTTCCTCCACAGAACGTTGCCTGACTTCTATAAGTAAGATGATAAATCTCTTTCCCCTTCAGTTTCAACAAGCTACTTGCACAACACAAACACGGAGCACACCAAAGCTTGTAAGTCAATGTTTACATTACATCCTAGCCAATGTTTTTTTTGCAATGTGCACGGTGTAAAATTTAGGCTTCTTGCCAGGGCAGGAGTTTTGTCTATCTAATTTGTTTTCTAGGCTCCTATATGACCATGGCGGGGCGGGGCAGGCAAGGAGAGAGCATGGTAGTAGTGCTTCTAGAATGTTTTGTGCTGCCTCTCCTCCAAAGAGTGAGGGTGGGGGCAAAAGAAAACCAGAGAGGTGTTTTGTCCTTGACACCTCAAGAAGTGAGCCTGACAACAACCATGAGGCAGATGCCAGGAAAAGGAGGACAGCCACGTGAGGGAGGACTCTTTCAATCTCCCAGCCCCTTGAGGGAGCTGCCGTCTGCATTAAAACAACGTCAGGTATCCTGAAGGGGAAGAGAAATTGTGGCAGGTCTGCCTGAGAATTGTGTATGTGCAAAAAGCCTTCACCCAACCCCAACCCTCCAGGGGTCCCTCTGGGACAATTTTGAGTCTCCCCATCCAAACTGAATGACTTGCATTCATGTCTGCTGTAGAAAATTAAAAGGACTATTTGAGACCTCCAAACCATGAAGAATCTACCTTGAGGAAAGAACACAGAAGTGACAACATGTAAAACAATGGTTTTCGAGTTTGGCCCTGGAATCACTAAGCGAACTTTATAAATACTAATGCTGGTTCCCACCCCAAAGGTTGGCTCCAGATAGGGCCTGCACATCAGGATTTAAAGCTCCCCTCATGGTTTTCTAAAGTGTAGTTGAGAAACACTGATCCACATAGTAAACCTGAGAGTTATATATAGTTATATATATGTGTGTGTGTGTGTGTGTGTGTATTCTATATTGTTACTCCTGAGAGCCGAGTAACAAAAGCAGTAAGTGTGTGCACTGTGCCTCAAGCTTGCCTAAGCCTTGGCTCGAGAGGTGAAGTGGCGCCATAGTCGAACACTGGCACTGGCCCCTTCAGCTGATTTCCAAATATTTATTAAGTATTTGCCATGTGTAAAATTGTAGATGAATTTTCAAAAGGGATTAGGTGCTCATCTTGTTAAAGAGTAGAACCCTTCTCAGAAAGCACTTTCCTTTTTCTGGTAACTTGTCACCCCACTTCTCAAGGGGAGGCCAGCTGATTGTCACTGGAGCAATTTTTCTCTTCCACAAGAAGGTTAATTAAAAATTAAGTAGCCTGTACAAGCTATAATTACTCATTTGAAGGTGTCAGAAATAAGGCGGGAGGGGTAGATGTATAGATGCGTTGTTCTAGGCTTTCTAACAAAGTAAAATTGCAAAGAAGTCAACAGGTCAACAAGTATTTCAGGGGACCGACTACACACACTCACCCACTTGGTTTTCTAGGAGCTGGAGCCCCTCCAAAAGAGAAGACATAATGGATAGGAAGGAAGAAAATTTAAATATAACAAGCAGAGAGGTAGAGATAGCAAGGAAGTAGCAGGATGGAGCAGAGGGTGGAGAAAGTTTGAAGGAGAAGAGGAAGTAGATGGCTTCATTGCACAAGAAGTCGTCATCTCCTGGGGCTAACTGATGCAAGAAAAAGGCATTTCCCAGCTAACCCACTGGAAATGGAACCATAATTTGATAGTAAATAGTTCCAAAAGATTTGCTTAGGACTCTTAAAAATGAAAGGAAAAATTATGAAAGCAAATGCATTTTATTTTATAAAAAACAATATATTTTATAATTCAATGCTGTACTCCCTAGAATCAAGAGGAAGGAGTCAAGCACCAGTTTTTTGGTGGTGGTTGTAATTTTCCCCACAACATTGTAAGACAGCATGACACACCCATCATTTCACATTTCACTTCAGAAGCACAATAATATCACTTGGAAAATACCTGAAATTTTTTTCAACTTGGTTTTTCTAAAGGTCTCCCTCAAAGACTTGGATACTCACATTCTCTGTTGAGTATCCTCCTCCTCCTTGATTTCTCCTCTCTAGTTGTTAACCCTACCAAATCCTTGTATGTCGACTAGTGGCTTAAATGTGATTTATGCAGTTCGCCAATATTACTTTCATTGATTTCATACAATTCTTCATCTTTTGAAAGATATATATTTTTTCTTTGCAATTTATTTGTATTCTATTGCATCATAATGTTGGCTTTTTGTATTTGATAGTAAGAGACTGACCAGGGCCCAAATAAATATTCTGCTAAGCCAGGAAAGATGGTTGGATGGGGATTAATTGTATAAGTGGTTAATTCAGTAATGGATAATTCTAAGTAACCACTTTTCCCTAACCACTGCCTGATAAGTTCAGGACTTGGATATGAATAATCAGATAATGAGGTCCTCATGCATAAAAGCCAGTTTCCAAGGTGAATCCAGACATTTTGTCTCTTTACCCCTTTTTCTTCCACCCCAAGGATGGTTACTGGCTACCTTGGGAGGCAAAATCAGAAGTGTTTCCCATTATTTTCTCCCACAGATGAATGTTAGAATAATTGAAGTAAGTCATTTTATGGGAAGTTATCTAATAGATTCCAAAAAATAATTTCTAAAGGGACACCATTCCAAGAGTTGAAAAATGATACTCATGAGTGAATGGTATATTATAGAAGTTATTAATAACCAGAGTTATAAATAGCTGGGTATAAAAATAATTGCTGGTACCTGTGTGATTAAATAACTTGAAATCCTCCACTGAGATGGCTCTTCTTAGTAGAAGTTATCTCACATGAGTCAAGAACAGCACAGTTAATTGTCATAAATACCATGGAAGCTGGACCAGAAAACATTCATGGGAAACCTGCTGTTTACATAATTGGAATCTGCTATTTCTATTAGGACAAACATATTATTTGCTGCAATAAAAGTATGTGCTGTGTCTACACATTGTTCCAATTAAGTATGGTAGAAAACAACCTTTTTAGGAAAGGGACAAAGAAAAGGAAAACACATCTCCATAACCTCCTCTCAGCTGAACCCTCAGTTTTTTAACTGAGATCTGCATAGTTAAATGTACACACATGAATGAGCATGGTAAACAATCAAAATGTCCTGAGTTTGATGCAGCAAAGCCTAACGTTGATTCTCAGAAGCTAAAGAAATTTCAAATAACTTCAAAGCCATTAAAAATATAAACAATGGTGTAAAATAAGTGTGAAAATCTCAGGCTAAATGGCAGATGTCAGCCAGGATTTGCAAAAGGAAACTTACCTGCTCAAAGCACGTCTGCTTAAAAAATAAAACAATAATAACAAAAAAATATAGGTGAATTTTACAATTGAGTAAGCAGAGAAAAAGGTCAAGAATTCAATGGGCACAAAAGTATTGATTATCAAAATATTTAATAAAAGGAATAATAAACACTGAAGAAAATATGAGAAAGAAAAGAATTTCCAGCAACTTTGTTTACCTCTAACGCTAGCAATCAAGCAAAGAAAGTTTCTTTTTAAGCCAGAGTATTGCAGTATTCTTTTCCATCATGGAATCCTGAATCAAGTTTCTAGCCTCAAGAACCAGAAACAAGTGGCAATACGGTCAATTTGTGTAATCAGCCAATGCAGAGACCAGTCAACGCTGAACGAAAATCATCCTGGGAAGCTTATTATGCCCAATTTAAAATAATAAGCCAAATGAACCATTGGACTGAGGAACAGAAAGCACTATTTCTTGCTGCCAGTCTAAAAGGAACTGCTCTTATTGTGCTAAACAATTTGTCAGGAAAAGACAGAAAGAGCTCGCTGGTATTATTAGCACATTAACCAGACTTTTTATAGTTGGACACAAGGCAGGCTTGGCCAAAGTGAAATTCAAGAATTCTATTAGAAAAAGTGGTTAGTTACCAACCAGATCAACTCAAGATACTGAATAATGATTGCATCAAATGTATCCAGATGCCCCGAGAACCTAAATAGTATCTGAACTCCATTTTCTGAAGCATTTTACAAGTCATCAACTAGAAATAAAGTTGTATTATTTTTGTTTTAAATCTAATATTGTAAGTACTCTCTTAAAGGCTTATAATTTAGTAATCTTCCTGATAAATCTTGGGAGAAAACACTGCTTAAAGTAAAATGAGTATAAAATAGGAAGATTAGAGACATCAAAGATTTATGCTAATGCAAATGTTGGCCAAGATCAATCTGCTTTAGTAGTTCTTAAACTTTCACCTCTAGAAGAATCCTCTTGGAAGCCTTGTTAAAAATACAGCTTCTAGTGCCTCATCTCTGAGGATTCTGATTCCATAGGTCTGCAATGAGGCCTAGAAATCTCTAAAATTAACCATCTTCTCTGGTTATTCTGGTGCACCTCAAAGTTTGAGAGCAACATTTATATTTTAATGATAGTAAACTCTATGCAGTTCTTCATACTAAATTTTTCTATGGAAATTTTAATGATAGATATTTTATTAATGTGATAAAAATGTTATTTTTTTCCTATTTTTTTAATCAAAAAGATACGTGACCTCCAAAAAGGCAGTTTTGTGGAAAAAATACCAAGAATTGAATAAATGGGTGTTGCCTGCATGGCTCCATCTGCTAAGTGGCAGGCTCTTGATTTTGGCTCAGGCCATGATCTCAGGGTCCTGGGATCGATCCCCAAGTCAGGCTCTGCTCTCAGTGGGGAGTCTGCTTGAGGTTTCCTTCTCTCCCTTTCCCTCTGCCCCTCCCCCATCCATGCATGCTCTCTCTCTCTAAAATGAATCTTTTAAAAAAATTGAATAAATGGGACACAAACCACATTAATTGGAGAAATTAATATAATAAAAACCTCTTACATGACTGCCAGAGCCATGAGTACATGCTCTGAGAGACACATAGAGCAGAGCAGGTCCAATAGTCTTACAGGTATGAGGCAGAAAAAAAGCCTATTGTTGAATGCCACTGAAATTTTGTTTGTTGCAGAGCATTAGCTAATTAATCTACCTTCCCGTTTAAAAAATTGCATCTTTTCAAATAATGACTAAACTCACAAGTAAGAGATATCCAAAGAACCAAAAATAAAGAGAAAAATAAAAATTCAAGTGGTAACTGTGAGCTGACACTAATCTGGATAAATCTTCAAATTCTGAAGGGCCAGGTAATTTGTGGGGAGGGAAAAATAATATATCTGTTGGCAGCAAGATGATAATGAATCTTATTTTTTTCAAATGAGTATGGAATCTGTGATGATAATAATGAGATAATAAGATCTTTCTTAATTATATAAAATATTAAAATATAAATTGACAGTAATTAAAATAGTATGGTACTGGCCACAAATAGACTAAGCAAAGTACAGTTGATGGGAGAGTAAAAAAGATTTCCCTTGACAACTTATAGTCTATAATCCTATCCTTGCAAAGGTTTTACTCTATTGACTAGACATATATATACACGATGTATATTATCCACAGTTTATAATGCATGATCTGGGTATCTTATCAAGAATATAATATAAAAAGTTCTGTGTAGGTGATAGTACTCGGCCAGCTGGAAGAAGTAAATGCAAAACCTCTCTGGACAAACACACCCTCAATTCTTGATGTAGAGTTTCCACAGATAAAGCCCTAGCCAGCATGAGATGACAATCCAAAATTACAAAACACAAAAAGAAGCCATCTGCCATGACTGTTCAATGGAGGCAGCAGCCAAACAGACAGCAGAAGCAGATCTCAAGAACTTCAGAAAAGAAAATGATCATACAGATACTTTAAAATAAGTATTTGAAATCATTTTAAAATGTAAAAGGAATAAAAAATGATTTAAAGGAATTTCCAAGAAATACCAGGCAGATGTGAAGAGAAAGAAAATAGAACTGAAAGAATTATTCAAAGGGAAGAGAAATGTGGAGTTGGAAAATATAAAAGATATTAAGAGACATGAAAGACAAAATGAAAAGTTCTGAAACTTGCCTAATGGAACAAATACAGAATATATGACAGGAACAGTATTTAAAGGGATAGTATCAAGAGAATATCCCAGAATTGAAGAATCAATTTCAGGAATCACAAGGAATCCCAAGCAGAATAAGTTACCATAAATATACCTGGATAACAATTATTCAATAAAGATAAAAAAATTTTTTAGAAAATATAAAAGAGAATTTATTATTAGCACAACCCCACTGGAAATTGAACATAGAAGGAATGAGTGGGGTGCAAGAAGAAATAAATGGTAAGCAAAGAAATTAATATGTGGTCAATTCTAAAGGGTCAACCAGAAACAATGATAGTAACAATGATTACTTTGGGGTGACAGTAAAAAGGTATAACTAAAATATTAATAATTGGCAAAATGGGAGGAATTAAAGTTTTATTAAATCTGTCCCAGATGAAGGTAAAGATGATTAATCTTAGAACTATTCAATTCATGCATGCATGTTAAAATTTTGAAGGTAAACACCTAAAAAAACTAGAAATAAGCCTACTACTTCCAAATTGGTAGAGGGAAGAAACTGAATAAAAACTCAATCAACCCAATAAAAGGGTAGAAAAAAGATAAAAACAAAGAAACAGGGTAGGAGGATTTCTGTTTCCATCCAAATAAAGTACCAGGGACTGGGTTTACCCTCCTGACTGAAAGACCTAAGCAAACAAGTAAACAAATGAAACAATGGTTTTCAAGTCACTGTATATCAGGCAGTAAAGGTCAGTGGTCTCTGAGAAATGGACAACAAATGATATGAATCTTAATCTTGATAAAGCTTATTGCCCTGAGAGGGTTTCCAAGCCATTGTACAAGGAGGTGGAGCTCAGGCAGAGCCCAGCTGACTCCCTGAGTTGAGGTGGAGATGAGAGTCTGAGGAGACTGAGGGAGCTAGAGTTCATAGGACAAAGTCCCACAGAAGTGAGAGTGGTTTTGAGAGAGAACTCTGGAGATGAACAGAGGGTGCCCCTGGGTTTTCAGCAAAATACTAATCAATGCATTGTGTGGGGAAACTAGACGAGGCTATAGGAAAAGGATCATCCAAAAATGATTAGAGGGAATGATACCAGGAGCTCATACAGGGCTAGAAATAGTTTCTGTATCCAACAGCCAGACTGGAGATGCAAAATTAATGATGTGTTTCACAGATTTTTTTTTTTTTTTGGAAGGATCTTTTGTTATTAGTGGGGAATCATTAGCCCTAGACTAAGCACTGCTCTGTTCCCACTAACAAATCTTAAAAGAAAGACCTAGCTAAAACAACTTTAAAAAAGAGAAACAAAGTTGAAGGACTAACACTGTCTGATTTCAAGACTTATAAAGTTATAGTACTCAAGACAATGTGGTATTTCCATCAAAATAGACAAATCAATGGAACAACATAGAGATCAGAAGTAGTGCACATTTTTAACAAAGGTGCACAGGCAGTTCATTGGAGAGAAGATAAGCTTTTCAACAGATGACGCTGGGGCAATTTATATCCATATTCAAAAATAGAAATCCAATCCATGCCTTGCATCATATAAAAAAATTAACTCGATTGATCATAAACCTAAATGTAAAATCTAAAACCATAAAATTTCTTGAGAAAATTGACAGAATTTCTAACCTTGCACCAGGCAATAATTTCTTACATCTGACACCAAAATCATGGTTCATAAAAGAAGTTGAAAAATTGAATTTCATAGAAATTATAAACTCCTGTTCTTGGAAAGACACTGTTAAGATAATCAGAGTCTAAAAGAAAATATTTGTAAGTCTCATATCTTCTGCCACGTCTATAAACTATAAAGAGGTCTTATATGTCAATAATAAGAAAACAAAAAAAGTTTGAAAATGGGCAAAAAATTTGAATAGACCCCTCACCAAAGAAAATATATGAATTGTAAGCAAGTACTTGAAAAGATACTCAATATTACTAGACATTAGTGAAATGCAAATCAAAATCACATGAAATACTATTGCCCCCTATTAAAATGACTAAAATTAAAAAAAGATGGACCACACCAGGTAAGTGAGATTGTGGAGGAACGAGAACTCTCCTTCACTGATGGTGGGAATTTGGCAGTTACTTAAAAATTAAACATACAACTACCATATGATCCAGCTCTACTCCTAGGTATTTAAACAAGAGCAATAAATGCATATATTCATACAAAGACTTGTAAGCAAATGTTCTTGGTTTTATTTGTAATAGCCCAAAACTGGAAACAACCAAAATGGCCATCAACAGGTGAATAGATAAACAAATTATGGTATATCTGGACAAAAGAATACTACTCAGCAGTTAAAATAATGAACCATTGAAACATACAACAACATGAAGGAATATCAAAATAATTATGCTGAATGAAAGAAATGGGACAAAACAGATTGCATATAGTATGATTCCATTTATATAAAATTCTAGAAAATGCAAACTTAACTGTTGTGACAAAAAACAGGTCAGGAGTTGCCTGGGGACAGAGGAAGGGGGAAATGAAGAGGGATTACAAAAGGGAATGAGAAATCTCATTGAAGGTGATGGATTATGTTTATTATCATCTTTGTGGTGATGGTTTCATGGGTGTATACTTACGTCCAAATTTGTCATAGTATGTATTTTATGTGCAGTTTATTGTGTGCCAGTTATACCTAAGTAAAGCAAAATTTTAAAAGCAGGAAAGAGAAAACACAAATTAGGAGAGTAGAAATGTGTGCTGAATATCTTTTTTGGCTTTCCAGGTATGTGCTCGCCTGCTCTTGCTCTCAGGCGCATGCTCTCACTCTGTTTTGATAGGTAGGTGGATAGGTAAGTCTATCCTTTTCTACCCTGCTCTGGACCCTGAGAGATTGAGTCTGTGGGCAAAATCCAGAGACTTCCTTGCTCTCTGGGTTTTGTTGGTATTGAGCCAAAGGGGAGGAATAGCAGAAAATCAGAAAGTAGGAGGAGAAGATCAGGTGTTGAGTTCCCCTTTTTCTCACTGCAGGGTTTCATCAGGCTGGGTGAATTCCTCAACCAGAGGTTTCAGTTCTTGTAAGGTCACTCTACACTTAGCCTTCTCTGTCTCTAGGTCCCAATAACCAGTTCTCCCCCTCATTCCTTCATTCCTTACAGTAAAAATGGAGTCTGTCATGACTAGATCTGGAGTCCTTTCTTTTTGGTTTCTCCATACCTTGACCACAACTTTGTATATGGTCTTTTATTAAATTTCCCTTAACCTACTACAGTGCCGTGTGTTTCCTTCTAGGGTTTTAACTTACAAAAAGCTACCTAAACGTGTTCAGAAATCCTATTGAACTGACCAGGTAAAAGACTAATCTACAAATTTAATTAAAACACAATTGAAAACTATAAGCTGTTTACAAGTGGAATGTTTAAAACACAGGGGCCTAGCAATGTTAGGAATACAAAGATGAAAAGATATACCATGCAAATACTAGCCAAAGTAAAGTGAGTGAATCTATCTATAGTAACACCAAATATAAAAGCATTATTAGGAATAAAGAAGATGACCAAATAATGATGAAAAGAAAAATTCACCAGGAAGGTAGAACTATTCAAAACATGTATTCTCTTAACAAATATCCTCAAATTACATAAAATATGGACTGAATTACAAAAAGAAATTGACAAATTCATAAACACAGAAGATTTCAATGCACTTCTCTCAGTAATTGATAGATTAAGAAAAAAATTATTTTTTTAAAGATTTTATTTATTTATTTGACAGAGAGAGACAGTGAGAGAAGGGAACACAAGCAGGGGGTGTGGGAGAGGGAGAAGCAGGCCTCCCGCTGAGCAGGGAGCCCAATGCGGGGCTCGATCCCAGGACCCTGGGATCATGACCTCAGCTGAAGGCAGAGGCTTAATGACTGAGACACCCAGGCGCCCCAAGAAAAAAAAAATTTTAAAGAAAAATCAATTAGGATGTAAAAGATTTGAACCACCCAACAATTAGGCCACATAATTTATAAACACATTTACCAAAGAATGTCATAAAGTAATCTTCCATAAATATTAAAAGATAGTCATTTAAAAAGTTCTCTAATGTTTAGTTGGAAACCAGTAACCAAAAACTATAGATAAAGAAATACTTCAAAAGGATATTCAAATGAACAATAAGAGTATAAAAATGTACCTGACATCATTACTAATCATGAAAATGCAAAACCAGAGTAAGATACTAATATATACTCCAAAAATGGTTAATAATAAAACAAGATTGACATTATGATGGTTTACAAGGATTTGGAGGCATTGTTACTCTCATATATTGCTCATGGGAGTATAAGCTGTTAAAACCATCTTGAAAACTATTTGGCAGTACCTACTAAAGTTATGCATATGTCTCCCCTGTGACTCAACAACTCCACTCCTAAGTATATGCCTAAGAGAAATGAGTGCATATATTTACTATAAAGTGTATATAAGAATGCTTGTGGCAGCTATATTCATAACTGCTCCAAACAAGAAACAAACCAAATGTCCATCAACAAGAGAATGGGTGAATTGTGTTATATTTATACAGTGGAATATTATAGAGCAATAAAAAGAATGAATTGCTGGTGTACAGAACAACATCGATAAATCTCATGATATGTTAAGTAAAAGAAGCCAAATATAAAATATATATACTATGTTATTAGCTTTATAAGAATTGTAAGAATAGAAAAACTACTCCATGGAAATAGAAACTGGAATAATACTTACTTCTGGGGTAAGGTATTAACTGAGAGACCATGCAAAGAAACAAACTTCTAAGTAGTAGAAATGTTCTAAGTTCTGGATGGCAGAACATTTCTCTCTCTCTCTCTCTCTCTCTATTCACACACACACACACACACACACACACACACACACACATACTATACATACACACAAATATTTGTATATATCATGTGTTATATATGTACACATAAATAAAAAATTATCAGATTGTACACTTAAGTTTCCTCTTCCCTGTATATATGTTATACCTCTATTTAAAAGTATATTAAAGAGGGTGCCTGGATGGCTCAGTCAGTTAAGCATCTGACTCTTGATTTCAGCTCAGATCATGATCTCAGGGTCATGAGATTGGGCCCCACATTGGGGCTCCACACTCAGCAGACAGTCTGCTTGGGATCTCCCTCTCCCTCTCCCTCTGCCCCTTCCCTGCTTGCATGCTCGTGTACACTGTCTCTCTTAAAAAATATATATATATATTAAAAAGGGGGCACCTGAATGGCTCAGTTGGTGGAGCATATGACTCTTGTTCTCAGGGTCATGAGCTCAAGTCACACACTGGGCACAGAGCCTACTGAAAAAAAAAATGTATATATTTATATACATACACAATAAAAGTATTTTAAAGAATCATAAATTTGGAAGTTAAAGAAACTGAACTAGCTCTTTAAAATTTACTTACACAGAAAAACAAGTTCAGACAGTTTTACCAAACAAAGACATAACCCTTCTCCTACACAAGAGAAAAAGTGCTCCAGCTTATGTCTAATATCACTTTAGTACCAAAAGTAGATAGAGTATGATAAGGGAAATTTATAAGTCTGTGTCACTGATTAACATAGATGGAAAAATCCTGAACAAAACTGTAGCAAACTAAATGCAAGAGAGAAAAGATACTATGAACCACTTGAGTTTATTTCAAAATGCAAGCATGAATTAACATTCGAAAATCTATTAATGTATTTCACCATACAAACAGAATGAAATTCCAGATATCTGCATATAAGTCCTCCTGAGTCTTTGGCTAAATACCAATCTGTTTATATTTACAGAATAAGAATTTACAAGGCTGGGTAAAGAATAACCTTAGAATACCAAGAAGCTATAAGCTGAAAAATTCCCAGAACTCGCAAAGGGCTGGGAGACAACTGAATTCTGAACAGTCAGAAAGGAGAGACCTTTTTGAACTCCCAGTGCATTCATTAGAGATCCCAGAAGGATTATTCCTCACCAGGAAGGTTGAATTAGCCATAGAGTAAAAAATACTCTAGAGCTACCCTAACAAAGCTTAAAAACAAGACTTAAGAGGATCACAATGGTCTACAAATAACTTGCCAAAATATATATGTATTCTTTAAAGAAAAACAATAAAATCCAGATGCTCAACAGTATAACATTTACAATACCTAGCACTCAATTTAAAAAAATGCTAGACATGAAAAGCAGAAGAATATGTCACAAAACAAGGAGAACATGAATTCAATTTAACAATCCAAAAATGACAGAGATGATAGAATTAACAAAATGACTTAAAAACAGCTATTGTACATATATTCAAGGATTTAAAGGAAAACATGAACATAAGATAAAAAATATTTTTTAAAAAATAAGTAGAAATTTCCCTATTGGCAGGGCTAAGAGACTGGTTAAACAAACAGAACAATCTACCAACTCAGCTTTTAATGTATGAAACTACAGGGAAGTTTTAGAGGAGGGAACTGTAGGGGCCAAGGGCAGGCTGCTCCATGATGGGCCGCTTTGGCATGAAGATTATTTTGAGTCAAAAGCAATCAAGGGGTGCCTGGGTGGCTCGGTTGGGCATCCAACTCTTGGTTTCAGCTCAGATCATGATCTGGGGGTCCTGGCACTGAGCCCCGCGTCAGGCTCTGCACTTAGCTCAGAGTCTGCTTGTCTCTCTCCCTCTGTTGCTCTCCCTGCCCCCCCCCCGTCTCTCTGTCTCTGTTTCTGTCTCTCTCAAATAAATAAATAAAAATCTTTAAAAAGCAATCAGAACCCAGCAGATTCAGGAAAAGCTCCTCCTCAACTACCTAAATTTACATTGGAAAAGAGAGCCTGTGCCACCCAGGAAAAGAAGTATTAACAGAGATTTCTGTTTAAGAAACCATCTGTATAAAAGGGAAACCTGTGCTTTGCAAACATCTCCTCTCACCTTCCTGCTAATGGTCTTCTTCCCCTTTGTATCCTCAGACCCCTACCCCTCTCCTTAGCTCAGGATGTCATATAAGCCTCATGTTGCCTGACTGTCATTGGAATTTCATGTCTGTGTGGATGCCCCATACATACAAAACTATATTTGATTTTCTCCTGTTAAAGAAATGAGTAAGTAAAAACTTCTAGAGCTGAAAAATGAAATAACTGAAGCGAAAAATTCACTGGATGAGTTTAACAGCAGATTACACACGCTAAAAGAAAACATCCGTACACTTGAAAAATAGGATATAAATTATCCAAATTAAAGCACAGAGAAAAGATGGTGAAAAAACTTAACCAAGCCTCAGTAACCTGTGGGACAATTTAGAGGTCTAACATATGGGTAATTGGAGATCTTGAAGAGGAGAAAGTGGAAAGGCAGAAGAAATACTTGGCTGAAAATTTTCCAATTTTGTTGAAAACTGTAAACTCAGAAATCCAAAAAGCTCAATAAACCTAGGGCAAAGTAAACAATAAAAAACTATACCAAGGCATATTATGATGTTATGATTAACAGAACTGAGGTCTGTTTCACATTAATGATTGTTTATATGCTTCTGCTCCAAACTTAAAATTAGGGCCAGATGTCCACAAAAAGTCTTGTAGACAAGTGCTTAAAAGCAACTTACACTGAATAGCCCCAAACTGGAAACACTTCAAATTTCCATCAACAGTTAAATGGGTAAACAAATAATGGTATATCTTTACAATGAATACTACTCAGGAATAAAAAGGAACAAGCTACCCATACACCCAATAACACAGGTAAATTTAAAAGTATTTTACTAAGCAAAGAAGCCAGAAACAAAGGAGTGTATATAATATTCCATTTTAATGAAAATCTAGAACGAACAAATCTGAAGTGACAAGAAGACTAGGTGTTTGCCTCTGGCTGTGATTTGGTGTTAGTTTTGATCACAAATGAGCCTGGAGGAATTGGTCTGTATCTTGCTTGGAGTGGTAATTACATGGATGTAAATATTTGCCAAAACTCCTCAAACTATTCACGTAGGATGAGTGCATTTTACTGTCGGAAAATTGTGCCCCAACCCCATTTGATTTTTAAAAATGAGAAACATGGGGCACCTGCGTGGCTCAGTCAGTTAAGCGTCTACCTTCGGCTCAGGTCATGGTCCCAGGGTTCTGGGATCGAGCCCCACGTCAGGCTCCCTGCTCAGTGGAGAGCCTGCTTCTCCTTCTCCCTCTGCCTGACGCTCTGCCTACTTGTGCTCTCTCTCTCTGTCAAATAAAGAAAATCTTAAAACATAAAAAAGAAACATAAATTTTCTAGCAACATAAGTACACTGTAAATGAATTATTCAAATATACAAATTCCTACAGAGAAAATGACAAGATCTAATTGAGGACCTAGAGGAAGATCTAAATAGATGAAGAACTATTCCATGATCATAGATAGGAAGGCTCAATATGATGAAAATATTGGCTGTCCCTCAAATAGGCCAAAAATCCAAAGAGCAAAGGGTCAAAAATAGCCATGAAAAATTTTAAGAATGATAACTATCAGTGAAGGTTGAGGGAAAGACTAGAAATGATGTGATAAAAATTAAAACAAAAGCTTGAAAACATCTGTAGGCCATCGTAAGAAATAATCTCACAGCATTTTTTTAAAGAAAGAAAATAATTTAATCCTGTTTTTAGAGAAAGTAGCACCAGGAGCTACTGGTGGTTCAGTCAGAAGAGCATACAACTCTTGGGCGCCTGGGTGGCTCAGTCGTTAAGCGTCTGCCTTCGGCTCAGGTCATGATCCCAGGGTCCTGGGATCGAGTCCCACATCGGGCTCCCTGCTCAGCGGGAAGCCTGCTTCTCCCTCTCCCACTCCCCCTGCCTGTGTTCCTGCTCTTGCTGTATCTGTCAAATAAATAAATAAAATCTTAAAAAAATATAATAAAATAAATAAATAAAATAAAATAAATAAAAATAAAAGAGCATACGACTCTTGATCTTGGGGTCATGAGTTTGAGCCCCATGTTGGGTGTAGAGATTACTTAATAAATAAAACCTAAAAAAAAAAAAGCACAAGGGAATTTATATATTTGTCATAGTAAATTACTCCCCTCCACCAACTACTAATTAAGCTATTTTAACATTAAAACCAGTAAGAGTGAACTATGAATTTTAAAAGGGCATTTGTCTAGCACTAGCCAATTAGGGTTCTGATCTGTTAGTGATTTGTTGGTTGATTATTTACCTGATTGAATCCCCAAAACAATATTCCTAACTAAAAATTCTTTCCAGAGAAATAAGCCAGAATAACTGTTACAGAATCTTAACATCTTAGCTCTGTATACCCCCAGAGTCTTGACTTCAGCATTACTCTTATTTCAGTTTTTCTCATGGTTCGAATTGGGATGGGTCCTGGGTAAGGAGAGGAGAGAACAATAACTCAGGTATGTGAGCTTCTTAGTCTCTTGCTCATCCTTTTTACCTTCCTAGTGCCTGAGGACAAAAGTCCCGTCTTTCTTCTACCCTTCCACAGGCTAGGGCTATGCACTGCCGCATATACCCTAGAAGGGAATCTTCCAAGCTGGGTTAGAATATGTTAAATGGGGAGATAAAGGCATTTAGAAAATTACTTTCTCGCTCTGCACAATTAAAGAGGTCAGTTTTGAGACTCCAAGCTGATCACTGGCTTCTTTCTTCCAGGTTGACCTATCCTCTACCTCCTGGGCCTATAATCTTCATGACTGAGGCCTGAGACAGAGAAGGTATCTTCAGTTATCAATCTTTCTGGACTAATACAATGAAACCAAAGATAACTACATTATTATGTATCTATACAAGAGCACAAAATAATTAACTTGGTACCTAGTGACTCAAAATCCAATAATCATATAAATTAATCTACTTCTACCCTTCTCGGGGTGGGGGGGGGAATTATTTTTTTAAACCTTGAAAGGCCAAGTTGTCTTTAGAGAATAAACTTATGAGAAATCTAAATCATGATGAAAGTGTTACTTTCAATAAGATTTTATCTATTACAAAGGATATGTACCTATGGACAGGAATAGGAAAATAATACCAAAAAATAAAAACAGATTACTTGTTAAGGTGAAGACATATTATTTGTTTGCCTTCTTTGTATTTCTGAATTCTTGTTATGTTGGTTCTACAACAGAATTATTGTTTTAATTGATGAGTCCATCTGGAAACTCAAAATAACAATCCTGTGGAGGGTTGATTTCATCTTAATTACTACTAACCATTTTCTAGCTCCTTAGTCAACCTAATAGAATTCGATGAGAAATTCAGAGTAAATGAGGACACTAATACCAGCCTCTACCATTCCTTCTTTTCCCAACACCACTACCACCACCACAACCACCTTATGCAGGCAGTGAAGTCTCCATTGTGAAGTACTTTAGTCAGCTTTGAGCTCCCACATGTTCAGTGTCAGTTATTGATAATAGAGAACCATAACAAATGGGATGCATACAATATTCAGTATGGTCAGGAAAAAGTAAACCATTATCACTTCTCTGGCCCATATCACAAGTCATGGGAACCAGGAACACTTTTCTGCAATGTGGTGGTCATGCCTTTGTAAGAAAGACATGTTGGAGCTTGAAGAAGTCCACGGGGCAGTCACTGAATGATTATATGTGAAGATCTAAGAGTAGATCCTACCTAATTTTCTAGAAGGCATGCAAGTATTGCCTAATAGATCAATCAGAGCTGGTAAAACCTGCCCAAGGTCATGCATCACAACCAGAATTCCCACACAGGCTCACTAGTTCCTGAGTACATTCTTAACTTCTACCCTACCTGCAATTCCACAAATCAAAAAGAATTTGGATTTTTAGGCAATAAGGAATTTAGGTTTGGGGGCAATAAAGACTCAAAACACATTTTTGACAACTTTATGCCCAAATATGACAATAATTTTTTTTTTTTGCTATTTGGAGAAATAAGCACCAAAAATCTACTTTGATACCCTAAATTAATGAGGAAGCAATTCCATTTTAGGAATTTAGACAACAGATATAGCACACATGTACATGAAGACATATGTACAAGCATATTTGTTGCAGGGTTTGTGTTCACAAAAGACAGGATATCAATCTAAATGTTTAACAATAGAGGACCAATTAAATAAATTACATTTTATCCATGCATTGATTACCTCCTTCAAAAGAAGAGGGGAGATCTATATGTAATTGATACACGGACTGATCTCCAACATATACTGTTAACTGTAAAAAGCATGGGGCTCAAGCATGAACGGCAGATTGATTCCAGTTGCCCATCCTGATCCACTCTCCACTCTTCTCTGTTCCATCCTTTGCCCTTGGAAACTAACCTCTGTGGATTGCCTCACTGGGGTCCTAGGTCCTCTGGCTGCTGGTTGTATTTGGCCAGTGGGGAACCTTTGAGTAGGATCAGAGGAAAGGAGAGTGAGGTCTGTGTGTTAATCCCTTTCCTGCCTTAGACGAGCTGCATCACTGCTCCTCCCCTACATGAGTGCTTCCTTCTAAGTTCAAGCAACCACTCACTTTCCTCCTTTCTTTGAGCCTAGGGGATAGAACAGCTCCACTGCTTCTGTCCTGCATCACTGAGCTAACTCTTTGTGGCTCCACCATAGTGTAACCCATATATTTGGAGAAACTGTCCTCTAATTTTCCAAATTTGAGTTGCCCTCTGTTTCTTGTTATGACCCAAATATACTTTTTGTTAATAAGACAATGAGTGGCAGAGGTATAGAAATACATACTCGAATGCACACTCAAATATGCAGAGAATACATTTATGGTATATTAAAAATGCTAACAGTAACTGTCAGGGAGAGAAAAATGCCACTGAGGGTTGGGAATGGAAAGAAGTCTTTACCTTCATGGTATATCCTTTCATACTGCTTGAGTTTCTTTCCATATTGACATAGTAGCCACTAAGAAAAATAATAAAATGTTAAGAAAACAAACTTTATCTCCAAGATGGGAAAAACCAATGAGGAAACTGTCCCATAAAGGCCAAAGCTTAGTTTAGATAGTGTGTGTAGATGAAAATTTAGTGCATGTATAGTCCATGAACTTGAGAATTATACATGGATAGAGATGGGTTCTCCCCAAATAATATTCTGCAGATACTTTAACATCCTGTGATACACACAAACATGTATCCTCTACTTTTAAATGGTTTGCCCTGAAGTTATTAAGATTTTTATTTAGGTTTAAATTATACATACAACTCACAGGCTAGTTGCCACCTTCATTTGGACTAAATGTAGCAATTATTCAAGTTTAGCGTTGGCTTTATAAAGTGAAAATTCACTAATGATAATGAGTGAAGGTCACTCCAGGCCTAAAGAAATCAGCTTTACTGTCAGGACTTAAACTTTCCATCACATCTTGAATCAACAGTTTTATAATCAGTGAACGCAAAAATTAAGTTGCTTTTTTTTTTTTGGCAACAATTTAGCAAAGGCATATGCTTCAAACTCAAATGACTTCACTTCACATTGAAATTAAGAAATGTTTTGAAGCATAGTCATTTGATAAGAATTTGCTTCAAAATAAGCAGTGTGCTCCTTTTTAGGGGACCTACATCCTTTAACATGTGACTCAACAGCGTGACACATGAAAAAACAAAGTGCTCCCAAAGATAGTCCCTATATATATCCCAGTCTGCAGTTTCAGTGGCTCTGTTTCTTTGTTATTTGGGTCCACACTTTATGGCCATAGGTGCAAACCCCACCATTGTCTTCTTCATTGCAGTCATGACAAACACTTTGAGAAAAAGGAGCTGGATTTCTGCCAACCTCCTCTCAACTTCAATGTGATTCAGCTTTCAAGACCTGATTGTTTTCTCCTCTCTCCCAGGAACCACTAGCTACCTTATTACCAGAAAGAATGACCCTTTGACAGCACAACTGCAATCCCGAATCTCCTCCAAATTGTAACCTCAAAGATGCCAATGGCATTGAAAAACTAATCAAGATCAGAAGGTCAGAAAGACAAATGCATTAGTACATATATGGTCTCCAAGTTATTTGGCAATTTCTTAGCTTGCAAAAAAAATCATTTCTAAAGTTTCTTTTGACATATTTATTGCCTTTTTGCTTACAATCTTTACACTGCCAGCATTAATGTATAGGGGATTCTGCTATATGAGAATACTGCCTTTATTTTACTTGCAATCCATTGTATAAAATGTTGAACTAGAAACAATAGCCTCCTCCTTCCTCAAACAATCATTATTCTCCTTCTTAGTTTTTACTATTAGCAGAATACCAGTTAGATCAGCTACTTACTAAAAACCATTTCATAAAACAGATGAAACTAAAAGCTTATTAAAAGTGAAGGCAGATAAATAATAAACTAAAAGACATGACTGGTTTTTGAGTCAAGCTGCTTAACAACTTGGATTAATCCAGCTTTAAACTGCCTCTCACCATTATAGTTAAGTTGGTTAAATAAAACAGTAAGAGATAAAGCTTTTTAAAAAACTCTGCATAGACCAGTAATTAATTTCTTAATTTCTTCAAAGTAACTTGAACTTTTAATATAATAATAATAATAATAATAATAAACCATAGCAACCATTTACCAAGTATCTGCTACATGTTAGATAGTTTATATGCATTATTTCTAACCTTTACTGGCAAAGTATTAATGTACCCATTTTATAGAAAAGGAAACATGCTCAGACACACTCATGTCTCCTAGGTCAATAGCATCTTCTTTAATTTCCTTCTATGTTTCAGTTATGTCAAATGTGTCAAATGACTTGGTTCAGTCATGGAACCATATTAGCTGATTTATTCACTGACTGAACCACTGTAATTTACTTACTATCTTAGGTTTGGGGTGACACAGCCTGACAGTTGAAAGGGACATGTTCAATGTCACTGAAATAATGGAATAATCCACAGATTGACTCGAGTCATCTTGAAGATTCTGCTCACAAAGACACCAACATGAAACAGGTTTTAATCATTAAATTGATAGACATTTCCTGGAGCAAGAAGCTGTGACTATATTTTGTAATTTTGTTGTGTACTACCAAATCTTGTGTGGGTATACAAAAACCAAGCACATATGGCTGACGAAATTGTCATCCTCAAGGTTAAAGAGGTTCCATATCTTAGTCTAAAAGAAAGAAACAGCATTGTTGAATTACTGATCTGGTTCCAAGAGCAGCATTGAATTTAAAGGATGACCATTCCTCAACCTCACTTACTGTGCTGACCGTGACCATAGACCAGAGGGCTACACCTTGGTGAAGACAATAGTCCTTGTCCCCATTCTACAATGGCAAAAGTCTTCACTCCAGTCACAGAACACGAAATCGAATGTTACCATTCAGGAATGGCATATCTCTTTAAGCTCTTCTCAATGGCTTTTATGGCAATGAAGAAACCAAGGAGCATATTTTTCTTGCCATCTTACATGCTGTTTTAGTCTTTATCTGGCAACATGCCTGGAGTGTGAGGGTTGGTCTCTAGATAGATCTTTAAGTTTTTTTCCTCACCAATTACCATCACTCAAATACTCTCATTATCAGTGGGTATCTTAAACTCTGGGTTACACCTCCTTTTTAATTCTACTTCCAGAAGTAGAGCTTCTAAAATAGATCCTTCTATTAATGATGTCACTCAGCTGACCATTTGTGCCTAAAGATGGAGTTGGAAAGATACCAGTTTCTGGAAGAAAAGAAAAAGTAAATAATAAAGTTGTTACACACAAAGTTGTATTAGCTCTACTTAATAGGACATAAAAATTCTCTACAAAGGAGCCTAAGTTTCTAAGAGTAAAATTATTTGCATACATCAATATTAGATTCCCTATTTTGCTTTTTTTAAATTTTATTTTATTATGTTATTCACCATATATTACATCATTCGTTTTTGATGTAATGTTCCATGATTCCTTGTTTGCATATAACACCCAGTGCTCCATTCAATACATGCTCTCCTTAATACCCATCACAGGGCTAACCCATCCCCCCACCTCCCTCTAAAACCCTCAGTTTGTTTCTCAGAGTCCATAGTCTCTCATGGTTCCTCTCCCCTTCCGATTTACCCCCCTTCATTTTTCCCTTCCTACTATCTTTTTTTTTTTAACGTATAATGTATTATCTGTTTCAGAGGTACAGGTCTGTGATTCATCAGTCTTGCACAATTCACAGCGCTCACCATAGCACATACTCTCCCCAGTGTCTATCACCCAGCCACCCCATCCCTGCCACCCCCCACCACTCCAGCAACCCTCAGTTTGTTTCCTGAGATTAAGAATTCCTCATATCGGTGAGGTCATATGATACGTGTCTTTCTCTGATTGACTTACTTCGCTTAGCATAATACCCTCTAGTTCCATCCACGTTGTCGCAATGGCAAGATTTCGGGGTTTTTTGATGGTTGCATAATATTCCATTACATCTTCTTTATCCATTCATCTGTCGATGGACATCTAGGCTCTTTCCATAGTTTGGCTATTGTGGACATTGCTGCTATAAACATTGGGGTGCACATACCCCTTCAGGCCACTACATTTGTATCTCTGGGGTAAATACCCAGTAGTTGCTTACAGTCTTAAACCAGGCCTCATGGAGAACAGAAGTATCTTTTTTTAAAGATTTTTAAAGATTTATTTAAGATTTATTTATTCTAGAGAGCAAGAGAGTGCACGGAGCAGGAGAGGGAGAGAGAGAAAGAGAAAAGCCAACTCTCTGCTGTGCGCAGAGCCCGATTTGCGGCTTCATCTCACAGCCCTGAGATCATGACCTGAGCTGAAATCAAGAGTCAGATGCTAAACCAACTGAGCCACCCAGGTGCCCCTCTGAAGTATTTTTTTTTTTTAAGATTTTATTGATTTGACAGAGAGAGACAGAGCGAGAGAGGGAACACAAGCGGGGGGAGTGGGAGAGGGAGAGGCAGGCTTCCCGCGGAGCAGGGAGCCCGATGCGGGGCTCGATCCCAGGACCCTGGGACCATGACCTGAGCCGAAGGCAGACGCTTAACGACTGAGCCACCCAGGCGCCCCCCCCTGAAGTATTTTTAATCTCAGGTTTCCTTCATCTCACTCCTGAGCAAGCATCCAACAACTTTCTCACTCCTGAAGTATTTACATTTCCAGTTCCTAAAGTCTTTTTAAGACCTAAGCAGCGAAAAAAAAAAAAAAAAAAAAGACTGAAAGTGCATTTTAGAAAGTTGGAATATTTACGTTAAATTTTAATGACACTATATTTGTGTAGATGTGGGGAAAATACTTTATGTAGACCAAAGGGAGAAATTCTGCTTGATGGTATCATGGAGAGCTTAGTTAAATTTTATTGAGAGCTTTGATTGGGTCAGCCTTTTTTCTCACATTCATGTCAAAAACATTTTCTTTTTTAAATAATTTCAAACTTGGGGACAAGTAGCAAGAAATATGCAGATATCTTGTATGTCTTTTCCACAGATTCATCAGTTTTTATATAATTTTACAACATTTGCCTTAGCATTCTCTCTTCCTCTTCATATTTTTCCCTGAACAATTAAGAGTTGGTTGCATGTATCATTGTATTTTACCACTTACATTTCAGTGTGTATTTTCTTACATAACTACAGTATAGTTATAAAACAGGAAATTGAACATTGGCACAATCCTTTTATCTAAAGTCTGTATTCCAGTTTCATTTATTATCCCAACAGTGTACTTTATGGCATTTTTCCCCCAGTGAAGAGTCTAGTCCAGCCTCACAAATCACAGCTGTCCTGTCTCTTTAGTCTCCGTTGGTATGGAAGAGTTACTTGGGATTTCCTTTGAGTAATGTAGGCCAGTTAGCTTTTTTATAGAATGTCCATCAATATGGGTTTGCGTGATGTTTCAGAGGACTACATTCACATTGTGCATTTGGGGCTGGAATACCAAGAAATGAGGTTGTATCCTTTACACAGTGTCATGTTAGAAGTAAATCACCTTTTTTTGGTGATATTAGGTTTGATCACTTGGTTAAGGTGGTTGTCTGTTTTGTTCCACTCTATAGCTATTTTTCCTTTTTTACTAAATAATATGTAGTAAGATACTTCCATATAATATTAAATAACCTGTTCTTCATCCACTTTCTTCCATTATCTTTTAAGTTCAATTAGCCAACGTATAGTACATCATTATTTTCAGATGTAGTGTTCAGTAATTCCTCAGTTGCGTAGAACACCCAGTGCTCCTCAGATCACATGTCCTCCTTAATACCCATCACCCAGTTACCCTATCCCCCACCCCCTCCACTCGAAAACCCTCAGTCTGTTTCCCAGTGTCCATAGTCTCTCATGGTTCATATCCCTCTCTGAGTTCTTCCCACTCAATTTCCCCTCCCTTCCCCTACGATTCTCTGCACTATTCCTTATGTTCCACATATGAGTGAAACCCTATGATAAGTGTCTTTCTCTGCTTGACTTATTTTACTTAGCATAATACCTTCCAGTTCCACCCATGTCGATGCAAATGGTGGCTATTCATCCTTTCTGATGGCTGAGCAATATTCCATTGTATATATAACTGTCTTCCATTAAATTTAGCATTCTTTGGTGATTCTTGCCCGAATCCATTTTTTTCTGATTTTTTTTAAATTCCATCATTCCTTCTGTATTTGTTAGTTGATATACTACTATAGAAAAGGGCTTTCTCTCCTTATTTATCATTATAGACTCATAAATTCTTATTTTATTCAGATTTTGATTCATTACTTTCTTATTTGTTTTGGTGCTTACATTATCCCTGCAAGACGTTCCAGGCTCAATTTTTACCTTTCCTGATCCTGCTATGGAATTTGTAAGGCATTATTTTTTTTTATTTAAATTCAATTAGCCAACATATAGTATATCATTAGTTTCAGACGTAGTGTTCAATAATTCATCAGTTGAATATAACACCCAGTGCTCGTCACATCATGTGCCCTCCTTAATGCCCATCACCCATTTGCCCCAGCCCCCCGCCAACCTCCCCTTCAGCAACCCTCAGCTTCCTAAATTAAGAGTCATGGTTCATCTTGCTGATTTCTTCCCATTCAGTTTTCCCTCCCTTCCCCTATGACCCTCTGCACTATTCCTTATATTCCACATATGAGTGGAACCATATGATAATTGTCTTTCTCTGCTTGACTTATTTCACTTAGCATAATACCCTCCAATTCCACCCATGTCTGTACAAATGGTGGGTATTCATCCTTTTGAATGGCTGAGGAATATTCCATTATATATATCTATCACATCTTCTTTATCAATTCCTCTGTTGAAGGACATCTCAGTTCCTTCCACAGTTTGGCTATTGTGGACATTGCTGCTATGAACATTGGGGTGCAGGTGCCCCTTCTTTTCACTACGTCTGTATCTTTGAGGTAAATACCTAGTAGTGCAGTGGCTGGGCCGTAGGGTAGCTCTATTTTTAACATCTTGAGGAAGCTCCATACTGTTTTCCAGAGTGGCTGTACCAAGTTGCATTCCCACCAACAGTGTAAGAGAGTTCCCCTTTCTCCACATCCTTGCCAACATTTTTTTTGTTTCCTGTCTTGTTAATTTTAGCCATTCTAACTGGTGTAAGGTGGTATCTCAATGTGGTTTTGATTTGTATTTCCCCGATAACAAGAGATATTGAGCATTTTTTCATGTGTCTGTTGGCTATGTTTATGTCTTCTTTGGACAAATGTCTGTTCATGTCTTCTCATTTCTTGACTGAATTATTTGTTTTTGGGGAGTTGAGTTTGAGAAGTTCTTTATAGATCTTGGATACCAGCCCTTTATCTGATAAGACATTTCCAAATATCTTCTCCCATTCCATAGGTTGATTTTTAGTTTTGTTGACTATTTCCTTTGCTGTGCAGAGCTTTTTAATCACGATGAAGTCCCAATGGTTCATTTTCGCTTTTGTGTCCCTTGCCTTCAGAGACGTGTCTTGTAAGAAGTTGCTGCAGCCGAGGTCACAGAGGTTGCTGCCTGTGTTCTCCTCTAGGATTTGGACGGATTCCTGTCTCACATTTAGGTCTTTCATCCATTTTGAGTTTATCTTTGTGTATGGTGTAAGAGAATGGTCCAGTTTCATTTTTCTGCATTTGGCTGTCCAATTTTTCCAGCACCATAGACTGTCTTTTTTCCATTGGATATTCTTTCCTGCTTTGTCAAAGATTTGTTGACCACGGAGTTGAGGGTCCATTTCTGGGTTCTCTATTCTGTTCCATTGATCTATGTGTCTGTTTTTGTGCCAATACCATGCTGTTTTGATGATCACAGCTTGGTAATATAGCTTGAAGTCAGGCACTATGATGCCCCCAGCTTTGGTTTTCTTTTTCAACTTTCCTCTGTCTATTGGGGTTCTTTACTTGTTCCATACAAATTGGATGATTGTTTGTTCCAGCTCTGTGAAAAATGTTGATAGCATTTTGATAAGGATTGCTCTGAATGTGTACATTGCTCTGGCTAGCTTTGTAAGGCATCATTATAAATAAATAATTTCCCAACAAACCTACAAAGTAGGTACCATTACTGTTTCTATTATAGGGCTGAAGGAACTAAGTCCCAGAGGTTGAATAAATATCCCATAGTCCTAGAGCTATGACATAGTGAAACCACCAGTGTTGCTTCTTCTAGTCTCACTCTCACTACCCCCACCCACCAGCCAAATCTCCTTTCCACAAAGTTAACAGAATGATGTACTTCAAATGAAAACACTGAATCTCCTCCACCACACCAACAATGCCTTGGCACCTGGTATCCACACACTAAATATTTGTTAAAGTGAATGGAATTAAACTGACAAAGAGTTAACAAATTAATCCTATCACTATTTTCTCCTTAGCCATTTTTTTTTTCAGTGATTTGGCCCAAGGAGCACAAAAGTGAGAAGAGAAGAAACTGAGGATGCTGTCATAGGCTTTAGGGCAGATGTGAAGATACCTCTTAGGATATCTACCCCTGTGGCCAATCAGGCACGTACCCCATAATCTCCACCACTACACCTGAAATCCTACCATAGTGACCTCACACTCCATTCTCCCACATTCTCCTAGTGCTCAGAACCTATTTCCTTTTCCCAGGAAAACATCCCACCCTGGTATCACTGACTTTACTCCCAAGCAGTCACCATCTTGTGTCTTCTTCCTTTACCTAAGTTAGATCCAACAGTTCAGTGATTCAAATACTCCCCAAACTCTAGTCTCAGCTTCCTAACTGTTCCTTCCCTGCAAACTCTCAGACTTGGAAGACTCCACACATCTCACTCCTTCCCTGAAATGCCTGAGCGTTTCTGGAGAAAATCACACAATGATAAGGATGGTTGGCAAGTCTCAGCAAGCTTCTGACCTGATCCTGATCAGCTGCTCCCCGCCCCCCAGCCCCTTAACCATGAGTCTAAGCTTTTATCTCTCTCTTTATGTTCTTTCCCCACCACCCCCTTTCTCTGACTGCCTCCTACAACTGAGGAAAAATCCAGGCTATGGAACAGAAGCCAACACCTCTATTTAATTCATATGTACACCCGCCTTTACTTCCTTTCTTCTTTGTCTCAATGAAGAGGTGACTTCTAACTTTCACAAAACGTATCTTATGCTCTGGATCCCAGCTTGTACTACAACTTTCCTCCATTAAATTATATCTACTTTTTCCTACATGTTTCATCTCTCCATTATTCTGTATATCTTCTTTCATTGCTTTCTCTTCAGCCATATAAATAAGCTCCATTCTCTCTTTAAAAGCAAAACATCTTTTGATCGTACATCTCCCCTTTATCTATTGCCATATTGTTTTTATTTTTCCCATGAATAAGACTCTTGAAATAGTTTGCACCCACTGCCTCCACTTTTCTCACCTCCCTTTTGCTCCTCAAACCACATTGCCGTCTGCCCATACCATTTCACTGAAATTGCCTCCTCCAAAGTCACCCATGACCTTTTAGTTGCTAAATTCACTGGACACTTTTCAGGCTTTATCTTATTTAACTGCACCCTCTCCTTTATCTTGTTTGTCCTTCAAAAAAGATCACCCTTAGGTATTGAGGATACTATACTTATCCAAACATACCTGACCTTGTCCTTACGGAATGCAGAGTCCAGGAGAAACAGACATTAAACAAAGAATGACATGATTAATTATTAAATAAATATAAATGTGATATGCTACAAAGAAAATTTAAATGTTATGATGAGAATAGAGGACCCAGCCTAATCTAGAGGGGAAATGGTTAAAAAAACAAAAAAACTTGTGGAAATGGCACTTAAACTGAGATCTGAAAAATGAAGAGCAGTTAGCCCAATTAGAGATGGTAAAGGAGAGAAGAACTTTCTAGACTAAGAAAACAAAATGCAAGAGCCCTAAGATGGGCAGGAGGGTAGACTGGCAACATAAAAAAGGACAATGTGACTAGGTCAAAGAGAATAAGGGGGCTGGGGGAGATGGGGACATAAGTGTGAAAGCACTCAAAATTTTAGATCATGTTAAGACATTTGGACTTTATCCTAAGAATGATTTGTTTCCATTGAAGAATTTTATTTATTTATGTTTAAAGATTTTTATCCATTTATTTGACAGAGCACAAGCTGGGGGGGATGGAGGGGAGGATGGCAGAGGGAGAAGGAGAAGCAGGCTCCCTGTTGAGCAGGAGCCCAACTTGGGGCTCGATCCCAGGACCCTGGGATCATGACCTGAGCCAAAGGCAGATGCTCAACCGACTGAGCCACCCAGGCGCCCCTCCATTGAAGAATTTTAAATAAGAATATAGTAGGATCAGATTTGACTCCAGAGCCCCCAAACACCAAGTGCAGATAATGACAACTTGGACCAGGGTGGTGGCAAAGAAGATCTAGAGAAGCGTACAGATTAAAGATGCATTTAGGAGCTATAATGATGAGACCCTGAAATTTATTGCATTGGCAGATATCAGTAATCAAAAAAGAACGGTAATAAGAATAAAACCTAAATTTCTAGCACAAACAACTGAGTGAACAATGATACCATTTACCAAGATAATGAACACAGGAGAAGGTGTTTCCTTGGAGGTGAAAATTATGAGTTTGAGGTGCCTCCAGACATGTGGAGATGTCCATGGATAGTTGGATATATAGGTCTAGAGTTCAAGGGCAGCTCTGGGCTGAAGATATAAACTGGGGAGTCGTCAGCGAAGGGAGGGTAACTGAGGCCAAAGGAGGATATGAGATTGGCTACAGAGACACGGAAGAGTGAGGAAAAGCCTCGTGTCTACTTACTGACCCAGCCATCTGAACTACTAGTTCTCGATAGGACCTATTCTTTCTCTGTCTTTTATTTCTTTCCACATACTATTCCTTCTTGATATGTCTTTCTTACCTCTTCTTCCAAGATTCAATTCAGGTGCCAACTTCTCTACAAAGCTTTGCCTTATCTTCCCATTGGTTAGATGCTGCTTCTATTTGGTCTTAGAATTCCTTACGCATATTTCTCACTTAACACTCATCACACTGTAATGTAATGTTTGTCCCTCCACAAGACCATAAATTTCTTAAGGACAGAACTTATTTCTCTTTGAGTCCTAGGGCCTAGCACAGTGTCAAACACATAACAATCATCTCAATATACACTTGGAAGAGAGAAAAAAGTTCTACTAGGGAAGTTTCCTATGTGAGTCATGCAATCTTTGACTGTTAGAATCAGAATGAACTTTGGATATTTTCTTTTTTCTTTTCTTTTTTTTAAGATTTTATTTATTTATTAGAGAGCGAGTGACAGAGAAACAGCATGAGAGGGGAGAGAGTCAGAGGGAGAAGCAGGCCCCTCACTGAGCTGGGAGCCCAATGTGGGACTCGATCCCAGGACTCTGGGATCCTGATCCGAGCCGAAGGCAATCACTTAACCAACTGAGCCACCCAGGCGCCCACTTTGGATATTTTCTACTCCAGTGTATTTTACTGTGGCGGGGGAGGAGGGTAGGGGTGGCAATGAGGCTCCATCACATATTAGCGGCAGAAACATACTTAGAATTCGTATTTTTCTGGCTCCCAGGCTAGTGGTTTTCCCATTGTCTGATTACCAAACAGCCCAAGAAACTATTTACTCAATGACTTGCACATAAAATGTATGCCATGTAGGTCTTTTTAAAAGGTAGAATACTAAAAAATACTAAAAGGTGGGCTATGAAAATACTGAAAAAGACACCTTTTTAAAGGTAGAATTCTTAAAAGATACATATACAGGTGCAAACATATAACTGAAATGACCTAAGAGTTATAGAACAAATTCAGAATCTATACTGTTATTGAATTCGTGCATGATTAACAAAAGCAAAAGATGTCTGAATTGTGTAGATTGTTCATATGTGGTCCTGTCTAGGCTGGGATTGGGTACAGGAGGTTGATTAGTTCATTGATAACAACAACAACAATAATAATGGCAACATATTTGTTGAAGCCTCACCATGAACTGAGTACGAGGATAAATTCTTTCACGCATTAATTCATTTGATCATCCTGGCAAAGCCCTATGAGGAGTTTAGAAAAGTTAGTTATTGCCTAAGTTCGCATAGTTAATTGGTGGCCAAGCCAGCGATTAGATCTGGCGGTGTGACTATAAAGGTATGTTTTAAATGTTCTCCCACCTTTAATTAGTTAAACCTATATATCCTCTCCACCTAGGCAGCTCTGACTGCAAGTATATTCTCCTTGCTGCTCTCTTAAAAAAAAAAAAATTTAAAAGGGGAAGAATTATTCCTCAAATTTATCCCTAATTGATAGAAAAAAAATGAAACGTACTATTTTCTCTTTCCCAGCCACTTCATTGGGTCTGAAAGAAAAATATTTAAGTGAAGAGAAGATAAATATTTATTCATTAATGAGCTAGGCTCCAGTACATTTTCTTTTTCATAGAAAAAATAATCTATAACTGTGCAATATCTTCTATTTGTCCACGTTTCTCTGTGCTTTTTGGTGTCAATGCTATCTCGGATTATAAACTCTAGATGGCAGTGATCAAGTCAAGGTTTGTGTGGTGTCTGGACAATGCTACATACATTGCATAATACATAATAAATACTATTTGTAATTATAATAAGGGTGAGTTCTGCAAGAGGTAAACAAGGGTATAAAATTCATCTTCCGTATGGTTATTATTCCATTTATATGAGAAGTCCACTAAATTCACTGAACCATATCAGGCCACATCTGTTTGAAAACCTACCAGTTTTTTATGAACATTAAATAAAAATGGTTAGATTTAATGACAATTTATCATATTCGTGCAAAAGTAATGAAATGAAAATGTAGTGAAAAGGAAACCATGCTGATAAAGAAAGAAGTTTTAAATGCTAACAAGTTCAATGTTTTATTTTTTATCCTTTCAAAAATCAACTATCTGCTACTTAGGCTCCGGAACTTTGTAATTGGAGGGCATTTTTGTTTCAGTGTTGTGTTCTTTCTTTGCTTAAGTATTAACCTGAGTAGCACAAACTCAGAAAATATGCCAAACATATTTATACACGAACATTTCTCACAAAAGCGAGGTTTCTGAGCCTGAGGAGAAACTGCTTGGATGAACAATTTTACCACAAGGAGAAGCAAGGAACACAGCCCTTACACAGAATGAAGATAAAGCTGGGGGTTGGGGGGAGAGGGAAGCAGACAGGAAGTGAAAAAGAAGTTCTCCTAGCTGTATTTTATAGGTGAAGTAAATTCCACTTGGATTAGACCTTCTAAGTTACTATGACAGAGGGTAAAGAGAGGTGGAAAGAAAAGTTTGAGTGACATTTTTGACAGCAAGCTACAGAAATAACAATTTGACAGAAGAGGACATCATAAATATAAGATCATCTCAAGCATGAATAGGATTTCCCTTAATGTAAAAAATATGGAGCACGTGTAGGATTCAGTTTGGGGTGAAGAGAGAGAGCCAGGCAGGCAGGTTACCTAGAAGCAAGCTACTAGGGCTGATGTCAAAGAACTCTCATAGCAGTTTAAATATCCCTAGTGAACATTTTTGGAGATTTTGAGGTATCGCTCTCAGTTATTCCTATTTATATCTGTTTCTAGCTTGATTGAGATGACGTATAACCAATAAATAGAGAAGGTTGGGATTTCTATTAATACAAAATTTGTTTTTGTGCCAGTACCGAAATCTATTTATCCTTCAGGTAGAAGATAGATCTCCTTCTTGCCTAATCAATACAGGCATCACAGATCAACAACAAATCTTCATACTGGCAAACAGACTAGTCAATATCTTATTATTATTTAATAAGAATTTCATTGTCAGTGCGCTGAGAAGAAAAATATTAGTAGAAAAGTCTGCATGTAGCATTATAAATACTGCTCTAATATAAGGGACAGAAGATGGAAAAGCACTATATTGTAAGAAAAATTAGCCTCAAGTTAAGAGCTTTGGAATCTTGTCAGGAGGTAGAGCTAACTAGTTTTACGAGTTGGACCTGGTTAGTTGCCATCTTTGGACTTCCAATTCTCTGTCAGAAAGGTGAAGGGGGTTGACCAAACTTTTCTCCAAAGCCCACCTTTCAGCTCTGAAATCTACGACAAGTGAATATCTTATTTTGAATTTTCATTAGGTTAAGGATTTAAGAATCAGCTGAAACAGGATGACTAACCCATAACATGTTCCAGAAAAATATGAAATGACATGTTGAAGAGCATTTCAATTGAACAAAACAGATTTGTGTGTGCCACTATTGATATACAAATGTTGAATGTGTTGTACTGTATCTACTGAGTGTGATTGATAGGAGATGCCTCAATTTCAAGGTTTGTGAATTTAAGTAAATTGTCAGTGGTATTGCTTCTTTAAAAAAAAAAAAAATTATACCCTTATAGAGAACAGACAAATTGAGACAAGATATACATAAAGCATCAATTTAGCACAAACATCACTTACAATTGTGAATATATCTATGAACATATATGTGTGTGTGTATGTGTATATATAGAGAGAGGTGAATATATATGTATGTCTGTGTAGTTGGGAGTTTTTGAGAAAATTTGAGCCTTTTTACAAGTGTTTATGCTTTTTAGAAGGCTTAGCATTTCTGTTTTGAAAACAACTTGTCTTCCTTTTCAAAATGTATGTGCTAAGCTAGCTCTGAGGTCAGAATGAGCTATCTTCACAGGGTTGGGTCAGTCCCCACTCAATGAATTCTTGTACAGAAAAGAAACTAGTGGGGTGGAGGTGGGGGGGCGCCTGGCTGGCTCTGTCCAGAGAGAATCATCCTGGGTTGGTAGGTTTGAGCCCCACGCTGGGGGTAGAGATTACTTAAATAAATAATTTTTAAAAAGAGAGAGAGAGATTAGTGGTGCTATTAAGTCTTAAATCTTCAGCCCCTTTTCCAAAACACTACCAAACTCTTGAATGTCTATCAAAAGGAGGAAAAAAGAGTTTGCCTTTTTTTTTTTTTTAAGATTTATTTTGGAGAGAGAGCGAGAGGGCATGAGCAGGAGGGGCAGAGGGAGAGGGAGAGAGAATCTCAAGCCAATGCCATGCTGGGCACAGGAACCTGTCATGCACGGGGCTCCTTCCCAAGACCCTGAAATAATGACCTGAGCCAAAACCAAGAGTCGGGTGCTTAACCAACTGCGCCACCCAGGTACCCCAAAAGAGTTTGTCTTTTACTAAAATATTAAATCCTTGTTTTCATCCTCTCCCTTTCTACCTTGATTAAAACCCTTTCTTCCTCCACCTTTCATTCAAATTTCCCCACGTTGAGACGAAAGCATGAGTCAGTCTGGTGCAGAAAGAGGAAAACTAGCAAAGAGGAAATTTGGCTCCTCTCCCTTGCCTTGCTGTGTTCTTTCCCCTCTCATTTCTGTTTGTATCTAACTTAGATTATGTCTGTTTAAATTCTCTTTATACCCGGGATATTTTAGGTTTGCAGTATTTTTACGTCGAATAAAAATAGCCTTAAATTTTAAAGCCATCATGTCACAAATATTTTACAGATTAACTTGATTTAAAACATAAGTGAATATCAAGTGAGAAAAGCACAAATGTAGATTTTCTTCCCCAAACTTGTAGGTATCTGGTTCACCTTAAAAGATTTAAGTTTCTGATAGAGGCCACTGGAAGTAAGTTCATGTTTAGCAAGATCATACCAAAAAAAGGGGGGGGATGGAATGGATGGGAGCCCACCCTGGGTCTAATTTAGAAGTTTCCATTTATGTCATGTCAGATTTGGGGAGACTGAACCCTCACTAAATGCATTGGTCTGACTGTCTCCCAGGCTTGATACCCAGGGTTCACGACTGCAGTTCCTGGCACAGTCATAAATATTCATACCTCTACTAATAATTTGCAAGCCAAATTCATTTGGCTTTTTTCACCCCATCAATCTTATAATTAATAAGGGTGGTGCTCTTGTTTCACTTTCCTCCGAAAGAAAAGATAAATGAAATAAAGAGTCATCCTGTAAATTTAAATAGGAGTGCCTCTCACTGATTAAAAGCTGATGCTATCATGAAGTGGGGGAAGAAGAGGCTTCAGCTCTTTCATTGGTGGCTGACTAGGGAAGGGGGTGAAGATGAGAGCAAGGGAACCATTCCCAGATGTGGCGGCATGAGCCTTGATCTGAAGCGCTTGGTTATCTATTAAATAATGTGTAGGAAGACTTTGAGATACTATGTTGAAAGTGAATTGGAGGGGATATATTTACAAATTGCCCTCTTATCTAGTGTTTGGTGAGAGATGGACACTGAGTAGAGCATGCCAATATCCAGAGCATTAGATGCTAAACAGTCTGCAGGTTCTGCCTGCAGTCTAGAAATTCAGAGCCATCTTAGAAAGTTGTCAAAATTTAGTGATGATTGGGCCTTTAAAGTGACTGCCTTTGAATTAGAATGATAGCTGCATTTCTAAATCTAATTGTAAAGACTTGGTCTCCACAGAAACACTGAAGGAGGCATACATGACAAAGTGACTTGACAAATAAATCATGGTACATAGGACATGGTGTAAATTGTCTGCTCCCATTGGATTTTCTAAGGTCATTTATAGCAAAGCAGGAAAATCAAACTGAACATAATTTAGAAATAAAATTTTGATAATTGAGCTAAGTAACTTGAACTTGTCAATCACCTGTGACCTTATTCTATTTACACGTCACTTGAACATTCTAAAGTCCTAAGGCCGGTGGATAAGCTTCAAGTATAAACAACTGCTCTCACTCTGTTGTGTGTGTGTGTGTGTGTGTCGGGGAGGGGGGGGGGTTATCACTCCTGAACAGGTGATTTAATCTGTATTAAAATTAAGAGACTTGGATAAATAAGTGGAAAAAGCTTAACTTCGGAGTTAGGTATTTGCCTCTAACTTTCCTTTAGGGAGACTTACCTTAAAGAGGCAAAAGTGTGTGTGTGTGTGTGTGTGTGTGTGTGTGTGTGTGTGTGTGTTGGTTAGTTTGTTTTAGGAGCTCTTGTCACCTGAGCTATTCTTGAGACCACCCCCTGCTTCCACTTAATTATGTGAAGGTGGTATGAGGGGACATCAGACACTCCTAGTGTTCTTCATCCTTAAAGCTTGTTTGTAAGTGTCTTGTTCTATAAAAGCCTGCTATGTTCATGGCAATTCTTTTCAAATGTCTAAGCACAGTTTATACCTTAATTTTTTACCCTAGTTCTATGGGAGTATAATTACACATTTGATTTACTGAAAAAAAAAAAGTCTTCCTCTACTGACATTAAAAAAGGGGAGTAACTAGGGCGCCTGGGTGGCTCAGTCGTCTGCCTTCAGCTTGGGTCATGATCCCAGGGTCATGGATCAAGTCCCCCATCGGACTTCCTGCTCAGCTGAGAGTCTGCTTCTCCCTCTCCCTCTGCCCCTCCCCCCTGCTCATGTTCATGCTCTGTCTCTCATTCTCTCTCTCAAATAAATAAAATCTTAAAAAAAAAATATCATGGGTGTGCTTCTCCCTCAGTTACTCCCCTAAGTCTGACCGGGCCTCCTTCCGTTCTCAGACCTAAGGCAGGCAGTCAGCCGCTGGGGCCTTGCCACTGAGCTGAGAGCCCACAGAGGACAAGGGCCACAGGCTGGAACTCCAAGACACCTTTGCAAGGAGTTCTCTGTTGCTTTTGGGGGATGTGAGTCTCGCTCTGTGCAGGTTCTGCCCTGGGGAAGATGGGGGGGTAACTGGTTTTTCCTCACTCTCCACCAAGCCCTTCTCAATCTTGCTTGGCTGAGAGGGTTCTTAGAAAAATAGTACCCTGTTGGGTAACAGAATCCCTCTCCTCTCTCACTGACATTTCAAAGCAGAATTAGACCCACCGAAACTTGTGGGGCTTTTCTGGGTCTTTGCTGTTGCACCAACAGAACACAGCAGTTTTCCTGCTGGGGAGCTGCCGAAGGATGACAGAGATCTAGGGATGATAGAAGAACTTGGGGGTGGGGGGTTCTGACAGTCACCCCTTCTCTCATTCCAAATCTGCTCAAAGACCCAGAGGCAGACCTTCTTTTCTTTTTTTTTATAATTTTTTATTGTTATGTTAATCACCATACATCATTAGTTTTTGATGTAGTGTTCTATGATTCATTGTTTGTTCATAACACCCAGTGCTCCACGCAGAATGTGCCCTCTTTAATATCCATCACCAGGCTAACCCATCCCCCTACCCTCCTCCCCTCTAGAACCCTCAGTTTGTTTTTCAGAGTCCATCGTCTCTCATGGTTTGGCAGACCTTCTTTTCATACTTGATGCCACCCCAAGTCACACTGAGGCCCTGATGACCCCCTCCCAGCAGAGGCTGCTGCAGGGGGCTGGTGCCGGAGCAGGCTGGGCCTCGTCACAGCCCAGTCACCTTCTCGATTTTTTAAAAGTTGCCAGAGGCTGACCGCTTAAGTTAGGGCAGGGCTCTTCTGATCACAGAATTTCTTACCTGTGTAGGACCAGAGGACTAGATCTCTTCCTAATTCTCTTCCAGGCAGCCAGGGAAGGCAAAGAGCATGGGGGAAGAGGAAGGTGAAAAGCTACCCCCCCCACCCCCTATAGATGGGTGTCCTCCCCAAGACCCAGAGCTGCACGGAGTCCTCCCCAAGGGACACCAGCTGTGTTCCTCCTCAGCCAGGGAGACCTGAAGGTTTTTTTTGCAAATATGTTTTTGGTTTTGTTTTTGATGTTCTTCCTTTCTCTCTTTTGAGGGAACAGGGCAGGGCTGAGTCAGAGAAGAGATAGCCACTGCAGAGCTTTGTGGCCATTTCTGTACACGTCTGCCTAGGGCACCCTACATGTTTGTAGAAGGAGGTGGGGGTGGGGAACAGAGACAGACAGACAGAAGGTAGGAAGCTAGGGAACTCCAGACAAAGTGGCTCTGTAACTAGAGTCAGAGACACACCAGACCCCAACAACTGTTGCCTCACCTCGCAGGTCTGCAACAGACACCTATATACCTCAGGGGTCTCTTTGAGCCTTTTTACGCATCAGCCCCAAGAACTTTCTTTGTTCCCCAGGATGCAGAGAGGGAGGCTGGTGGGGGGAAAACGGGGCTGAAGTGGACATTGGGGCTGGCGTGGCAGGTGGCAGAGGTACAGGCAGGAGAGTTGGGCCCCAGGGTGCCTGGCTGGGCTGCCCAGTGCTCACCCCTCTGCCTGCAGGCCCACCTGCCTTCAGAAACCATCTTGAGAACACAGGACTTTCCTTCCACCGATTTGGCTTATTTTCTATACGAAGGGAAATTGTGAATCGTATTGATTATTATTTTTCGAAGTCACATTTTTTACCTGAGAGTGTCTACCAGACGTCAATGGAGAGCTAAAGAGTTGGATAATTCCCAATAAAAACTACCATGAACGACAATTTGTGTCAAAGTGAAAATGGGGTTACTTTTGGACAGCAACCGGATTGGCCCTGTACTGGGGTAGAAATAATCCTCCTGATATATTACTACATATGGGTTTCTTAAACATCCCACTTCTACTGATTTCAAAAAGTGAATGGGTTGACACAGCGCAAGAGCCTACTTCTGTGTCAGTGTGTTGAAGGTCATTTATATAGCAAAGCAGGAAAATCAAACTGTCAGTGTGTTGTGAAGAAATACTTTGGACTTAATGGATCTGCCTGAAATCCACAAAGACAGGCAAAACAGAGGCGGGGAAAGGGAAATTCACATTAACTGGGCAGAGATGACAAAGGGAAGAGGGAGCTAGAGAGAAAACAAGGAGAGATGGAGAGAGGAGAGGGAGGGAGGGAGAAGGGGCGGGGAGGATGGGGGCAGGGAGAGACACAGAGATTTTCACACTTGCAGACCGAGGTCTTTGAAGCCTTCGACCCGACCCCCAAACCCGAGTGCATCCCACAAAACAGGTTCGGCTCGTCTTTCAGGCGGTCTCCTTGCCCCGCGTGAGCGGTCCCTGGGGCTCTAATTCACTCCTGCCCTCTCTGCACAATGACATTAGAACCTGGGAAAATAATTGCATTAGAGCAGATTACTTATAACCAATAGTTATCCGTCTTTTTCTGTTCGACAGAAGTCTATTAAACTCAGCACAGTCATTACCAGCTGAGCTCTAGAGCGCGCCTTCATTAAGAAAATTAAAATCATACTTTTGAATCTAAGCAAAGCCTGCGTAGGTCTCGAGAGCCCGCGTCTAACCCCGACGTTTTGGTAAGCCTGATTTCCCCGCGAACCAATGTCTGCTTTTTTGGATACAGTAGGTCCGGGCGAAAAGATTGAGTGTGATGACAATTACTCGAAGATAGGGATGTCTGAGCTCTAGAAGTACCATCTTTCTTCCCAGCCCCTTACACCCCCTCCCCCGCCGCCTTTCCTCCGTGGATCTTTTCTCAGGCACTTTGCAGTTAAAGGCACCACACCTGTGCAGGCGTGGCCCGGAATCTGGGGAGCTGGTGTGGGTGACTGAGGCGGTGGGTGGGGGACAAGGGAAGGTGTGGGTTCAGGGCCCGGGAAGCCAGGAGGGTGAACTTCCCCAGCTGACGGCTGCGGCCAGAGGCCCGCTCTAAGTGCACGTGTTTCACACACGCGCACACGTGCACACACACAGACACACACGGCAGGGGGAGACCTCCCCCCCTTCTTTGCATTTCACACTCGATGCGGGACCAACATGGCCTGTGAGCCTTTTGTCCAACCAGTCCCAGAGCTGGCCCTGGGACTGAGCTGGCGGTTGCATGAACCTCAGACCAGGATTCCTTGGTCCCTCTGGCCGGCCGAATCTTCGGCCTCTGGGGACCTATTTGGGTTTCCTCCTTGGCTTGGCAGGAGCCTCAGCTTGCGGTACCCCTTGGAGACTCGGGCGCGGAATTGGCCCAGCTTCTCCCTCTCCCACGCCCCAGCTAGGGGAGGAGGACACAGGTGGGAAGACCCGGCTGGGGAGGGAGGGCGACACCCCCTACCTCCCCTCCCCGTAGCCTCAGGGCAACATCTCCCATGGCTCCAGGGGAAGTGGGATCTCCAACTCCACTTTCTACTGGAAACAGCACCCCGCAGGAGAGCTGTCTGCTTGGTTAGGAGGGGGCGCTTTTGCATTGATTTTTCTGTGGCATCTGGAAACTCGCAGGGTTTGAAGAATAATTTTTAGCATGTTTTGTTGTGGTGGTTGTTAGCCACTGCCTTTGTTTCAACATTTTGCTTTTTATAATGTTAATTTCTGTGTCTTTCTCTGAAAGGTCTGCCCAACTCAGGGCTCTCAAGGAAAACACAAAGGCTTTTGCCTATTTTCGGGGTGTCCTCTCCTAGGGCTCTAGGAGCAGAGAGACGCTGCTTCCATTTTTTGTCAGAATGCCCAGTAATAGAGTTCTCCACCCCTCTATTCTCTATGTCTAATGAGGGCTTTGAGGTTTATTAGGGGAAAATAGCACACACCCCCTCAGCACTCAAATACAGGATTAGGTGGAGTTTACTTGAAAGTGTATAATATTGTTCCTTGGCAAGTGTCTAATTCTCTTTTCCATAATTTCTATCTGACACAAAAGCCTACAAAATTCAAGTGATGAAAGTCAGCGAATAGATGTGGACAAGTGAACATCTTCTACATCTCCACAATTTTCAACTCGCTAAACTGGTGGATGTTTTGTTTTTTCTCAATTTTTTTTTTCAGGGGAAAAGAAAATAAAGCAAATGCACCTTCACTGTTTTAGTGTTTAGTTCTCATCAAATGTAGACACATCATTCGATTTCTTTTTCCTGTGTAGCAAAAGAAGAGGAAATCAGACACAAACAGCAGCTTTTTAACAGCAGGAAATCCAAGACTTTCGAGATGGTTTTCTACTCTTCTGTTTTCCCCCTTTCTTCTTAAAGCAAAACAAAAGCAAAGATAAAGAAGGAAGAAACACCATTTCTCCTGGAGAGTTTATTTTGTTGCTACAATACAGGGGTGGAGACAGTTAACGGCTATTTGAAATGATAATGCTTAGTGATCCCATTCATTTAATCATAATCTTCAAGTGGTTTAAGATTAATGGCAAGAGGTGTCTTCAGTCTCTTCCTAAGGACCTTTGCATTAATTTACATAGAACATTGACCAGACTGTCAGTGTCTCCAAATTTCATTAAGTCAGACTGAGACAAATACAATGAGATGTTCATATTTTCTTCATCTCTGAGAGTATCCAACTGGAAATATTGCTACTTGGCTTCAACTGCACTGGGGACACACTGGCTTCCTTTCCTTTATTCTAGGTAGATAAGTACAGATATATAAATGTGTTTTACAAATACATAGATATTTAAATGAACCAACAGTGTTCGCAGATAACGTCCCTTCCACTTCTGAGCTTAATGAAGACCTGTCCAAAAGTCAACTTCGGTGGCAGGTGGCAGGTTCTGCTCCCTCCCCAGACCAGGATTTCTATTTAAAGTAAGTTTGAACTCCCTGAACTTCTTCACAACAGACCAAAAAAAAATAATAATAATGAGAACAACTTGGAGTATAAATATTTAATTTACCTCGGTTGTCACAATAGCCCCAGTAATTCTTCAAATCACAACCCGACTGAGGCAACACTTCACTGGCGCGAAGACCCGGGCTGCCTCCGCCTTGCCCTAGGAGCGCTCCTTCCCGGACGCGCCTTGGTCCCCGTCCCGGTTCAGAGCATCCCCAAGGAGGAGGGTTGGAGAAGGTGTGACACAGGGCGGTTCTAGGGAGCAGCGAGGGAAGAGAGCGGATTCTTCAACGAGGAGCTCCTGGTAGCCTGGCAAGAAATGAGCGTCAAGAGACCCACCTTTCCCCCGGCCGTCCTCCCTGCCTTCCCCCGCGCCTCAGTTCTGAGAGCAGTTTGCACAAAATCCCGAAATCCGGTACTCTAAAAAGCAAGCCCCCACAAACTAAAGTCGTTCCTCCTTGCAGATTGACACTCTTGGTGTGGGGTCTAGCTGTGGTCAGAAGAATTTCCCCGGGTCAGGGCTGCTTTGCCAGCGCCTCTCCCAAGAGTCGAGGCTGTCGGTGGAGTCGCGGCGTCTGCCAGCCCAAGATTGCCCCGGCTCGCGTTACCTGTGCGCCCTCGCCTAGAGTGGTCAGAAATCCGTGAGGATTAATTGGGAAGCCGAGAAAACGCCTGTATGCACCAAAACAGTTGAAAACATAACCAGACACCCTCAAAGAGTACGAGTCCCACACTTGCATTTGACGTGAAGCAGTCGAGTACGATCAAGTGTCAAAAGACATTGCGGTTTATTTTGGTGCACTTCAGCCACCCTTTCCGTTTCCAGCAAAACTGAAAAGCACAAGCGAAGAAAGACTAGGAACACGCGGGAAAAGACCGTGTGTGTCGGTGTGTGTGTGTCTGTGTGTGTGTACATAGGTAGGTGACAACTTTTTAAACACATTCTCTAATCTGGGGGGGAAAATCAGACAAGGACCAGTATTTGCGGTGTAAGAAAAGGTCGTTCAAGACGAGGAACTGAATTCCGAAAGCGATTCTCCGGGACTTTACTGAAGTAGGGCGAGTTCCTCGGGAGTTTTGTTTTGCGAGGCTGCAAAATACTGTTTTGTATTAGCCTCTTTCCCCATCAGAGATCCATTTTTAAAAACTTATACAACATCTATTAAAAACATTTCCTTAGACTCGGAATCTACAGTTTGGCAGAAACAAACAAATCACAGCGAAAACTCAGAGGAGAAAAGAATTTAGAGAAAGAAAATGTGTCCCTTTCCTAGTCACTTGATAGTTTATTCCCCGGAGGCCAAGTGAAGGTTGGGGTTCCTTCGTACTTTATTTTTTATCATTTATTCATTTAAATGTTCAGCCTTAGCAAGCTATTCCTCTGCCGCGGGGTTTTGCTGCAGAACCGAGGTGGGGGGTGGTGGAAGGGAGTCAGTGTGATGGGGCGGGGGGGTGCGGCGGGGGACGCCGAAAAACACGATTTGCTTTGCAGGGGGCCGACCCGTAGCGGTCGACTCCGCTCGCCAGCAGGGGGCGCTCTGATGTTATATGTGGACGAGACAGCCGAGCCGCTCTGAGCTTGGAGACCGACTTTGCAGTTTTCACGCAGCTGCAAAAGGAAAGGGAGGAGGGACTGTAGGTCCTAAACCCTCAACAGCTATTCCATTTGGGTTATTTACCCTCTGTTCGAATGTACCTACACCTCACTTTCCCTTCCCACCTCGCTTACTGCAACCTCCTCCCCATCAACCTCTTTTCGTCTGCATCTATGCAGCTCCTGTACATCTTTCTCCCTGGCTTTGAAATATACATTAAGGCAACTTATTAAATGCGACGATGAATAGTCAACATTTTTTTCGCCTGTTAGTTCCGCTGATCCAAGCAGGATTTATTTGCAGATCTCACATCCCGGAGCCATAATGCATGATTTTTTTTTCCTTAAATAAAATTGGTCAAATGTTGACAACCTTTAAGCCAATCTAACACTCAAGATTAGTGATGGGAAACTAATGAGAAAATATCAGATCGCCCGGCCTGAGGGCTGCCAATTAAATCTTTGCTGATTGAAAAATAAAAGCGGACTTGGGGTGTGAGCCCAGCTCAACTTCAACTATTAATTTAACATGTTGCCCGGGTGTGTGCCTTCTCTCCTCTCAACTGCTTCCCGAAACACAGCTTCCTCCTCTCTCATCCCTCAACCTAAAAGCCAAATGTTATTTCTCAGAATATTTCAAGAGGTCCAAATCAGGATGATCAATTCTTACACGGTAAATATTAGGCCTTTAAGCAATATGATTTAACTAATTAGAAAATTTACATCATTAAGTCTCAGGGAGAGAAAAAAGAGAAACAAATCTGCCAGTCATTTTAAAGGAGACAGGCACTATTGAAGTGTGAAGAAATCGGCTCTAATTCAAAAAGGCAATCGGGCAGAAAAAGCCCTCAACATTACCCTGCTAGTTATTAATCAGAAAGGGCTCTCCCCCCCCAACCCTACCCCCTCCTCTCAGCACTGAGTTTAAGTTCGTTTTTTTTTTTTTTTTTTTTTTGCCAGTGGCCCATGTCATATTTATATTGAGATTTTTGTCTGCTGAAGGATTAAAACTTGAAAATGTTTCAATATGAAGAAAACAGAATCCTCAAAGGGAAAAATATTCGCAGGATCACCTCTCTTCCAGACAAGCAAACCTGTTGTGATAAGCAGTTCTCACCCCCCCTTTATTATTTTTTTTCCATTCTTTCATTTTTTTCCCTTCCCATTAAGTTCCTATTTTGAAACCTGCTTGGTGAGAACTAGATAGTCTTTGTGTTCTGCTCCCCTCCCCCTCGGTTCTTGCACCCCTCCTTCCTCCAAAGCGAGAAACTTACACTGAAGGCTGAAAAGTACAAATACATTAACAAAGCCCCACTCACTTTATAAAAAGGCCAGGGTCTAGGCTTACATGTCAGGCATCTAAGCAAAGGGGGATCAGTTGGGTGGGGCTACAGACCAAATAAGATGAACTAGAAATTTCCCCACCTATGTATAATATTTGATAGTGTGGTTTAAGGGAAAAAGGCAGGTAGGTGTGAATAATTTTAAAGTGCACTGTGGTGTTGTGCGACTTTTTCTCCATTCCCCACTTCTCTGTTCAGCTTAAAACAGCGGTCTCATTATATCAAGGTGCCCCTTCCCATCATACTCTTGCTCAAGCCCTTGGTACACCACAGACATAGCCCTCTCCCCAGGCTTCACAGTCCCAGCAAATTAACTGAAGGGGGAACTGCAAAGGAACTTTGTGAGCAGTTCTGTTTGGAAACTCAGGCCCTTCTTGGCATCTCTGAGGACTTGTTCCTAAACAGACACTAGGTTAAAAAAAATAATAATAATAGCAAGCCTTAGATATTCGATTTCCCTTCATTATTATTTCTTTTTAAATTACAAAGAGGCCCCAAAGGCTCATTTTTCTGCCTTAGCCTCTTCTCCTCTTACTAGGTTCCATTCTAGCCTCATTTTCTTATCTTCCTCTCTGCCTTATGTCCTGAAAGTTTCACTACCTTGCTTCCCACCAAATCCCTGGGCCTGGAATTCTCAAGTCTGGGCTTCTTTGGGCCTGGGGCAGCTCCCCAACGTTAGTTCAATGCCATTCTCCACCTCACCAGATTTCAGCTTTGCAGGAGAGAGAGCGGTAGCAGACCTGGGCTATTAACACACCACAGTTAATTCTCTGCGGGAACTTTTACTAGGTGGGACGTGTGGAAGGACAAAACATCTGTAAACAGTGAGCGCTCTTGAGGGTGGGGAATGAGTTCTGACATAGAGGTCAGAACACATATAAAATATGGCAGAATTTGTGAAAGATTTCAGAGTTAAATTTTGGCAAAATAAGGAGAGGAAAGAGAAAAGGGGGGATGTTGGAAAGAGTTTAGAATGCCCCCCCAAATGCTGCTGCTTTTCTGGCCGTCACAGAGCAGATGGGAGTCGAACGTGCTCCTCTTTGAGAAAGATTAGAGTAAAATGGACACTTCTGTCACTTTCAGGAGGCGGGACAGAGAGGTGAAAATATACAAGACAATGGCCTCTGGCGCTGGAGGGCTCCCCACCCTTTGCCCCATCCCTCTCGGAACACTCCTTACCTTTGTTGCTGGGATTTGATCTGACACACTGGATGTCCCTGGACTAGGTTCTCTGAGAGGAAAAAGACCACGAGAATCAACCGGTCTCCTGCATCTACTCCGAAGCCAAGAAGCATTACAACAAAATTTACAGCGCCTTTAACAATTCGCAAGTAAAGCATTAAAATTCTCTTTAATTGAGAAAATATTGATTTTTTTTAAGTCTAGAAAAGGCGAAATCGTAATTTAGCTGCAAACTTTCAGGCGAGAATATAGCGTATTATGTTGCCGTATTATGGATCCACCCTTTATACCCATGCAACATCACATCTTTAATTGTGCTACTTTATGAAGTGATAAAGACAAAAGATAACCCGACTTAAGCAAAGGCTAAACAAAAAAGAGAGGACCTAGAGTAATTTCCTTTTCCAGTTATTTATAAAAGAATTGTCTATTTTTTTTGAAGCAGAAAAAAAAAAATGCCCAAAAGGGAAGAAAGAAATAAAAAGAACGGAAAACCACAGACCAATCTAAAAGAAACTCACATTAACAAATCCGTTGATATTCTTTAGCAAAGGAGGAATGAAGCCAATGCATTCTGAGAAAATGCATTCACGGACAAAATTGCATCCTCCTTTAAACGAAACAAACCTGGGTCTATTTTCTTACTTTACTCCCAGTCCTTTTGGGGGGAGGGGGGGCAGAATCTATTGGTGGATAGGAAAGGGAGAGAAAATCAGGCTTTCTATGTTATTTCTGTATCGGTTTTTGGTATTATAGAGGAGTAAAGAAGTTTTTGTGTGGTGGTTTTTCATTGATCAGTCACTCTGAGCTAATGTAATTATCCTCATCAATAGGAGGCTGCAGAGAGAATCATTATGTGGGTGACATTGATAAATGATCGCCCAGGAACGGCCCTCTCGCGGGCAACCCCCACATCTGACCCTCCCACACACACAATGTAGTCATAGAAACACCTAGAGAACCCCGAGCACCGCCGCGAAGGGGCAAGAGAGGGAAGAAAAGCCCCGGGCGGCCGAGGTGGGGGTGGGGGAGATTGGGGGCGACCAGTCCCAGATCCAAACCAGTTGCAACGACAAAAACAGCCAACCGCGGGGAGAGAGGCGGGCGTTGCGGGTGGGAGAATCCCGCTTCCCGGCAGCAAACCCTCCCACAGTTGCTCACAACAAAGTGAAAATCCGCCCTCCAGACGGACCCATTCCTCCACACCTTTTCCCATGTGCGACCTCACTACCAACAACATCTGATGTTTGCCGAGACACACATTCAAATAGGTTTCTCCAAAGGAGTTAAATAATTAGGTTACTAAACCTGTAGGCATCTCATTCTCACGCGGGTTCCCCCGTTCAAAAAAACCCCAAACAAACAACAAACCAAACCCATCTGAACAAAGGCAGCAGCTGGGTGACACCCCCCCTCCAGCATTCTCCTCTCCCCCACCAGCATCCCCCCCCCAGCTATTTACTGGGCGACCCCTTCCTTTCTCTACACCTCCTAACTCGGTGCCTCTGATTATGAGATAATGGATTTTGCGATTGTTCCTGTCAGGAGGAAAAAAAAAAAACAACAACAAAAAAAACACCGAACCCCATGTTTTCATCTTTTGACTGTTTTATTTAAGCCAATGGGAAAGTATTGAGAGCAATAATTGATTCATAATGATCTATAAATCGATGTCGGAAAGCGGGGGTGGGGGTGGGAGTGGAGGTGTATGAAGAGTAAGGGGGAGATGCTGTTTATTTATTTTATTTCTAAAGCTTCAACTAAAGTAGCTTTGACACAGTTGGGGCTGGAGGGGAGGAGCTGTTGGGCTCTGCTGGATCATCCATCATCGCTGTCACCCAGAGTCTGCCCCGAGGAGCCGTAGACGCAATCTCCCTTCTGTCTCTACACCGAAACTATTAATATTAAAACCTCCCTTCAAACACTGCCCCGACGGTCTCCATTCTCATCACAGTCTGACCGGCCTCCCCCATCAGACCTGCATTTCGCCCTCCCCGCGCACCGCGGCTTCCTCCCAGCCCCGGCCCAACGGAGGGAGCTCGACGACGCGTGCGACACCCTGAGTTGATTACTGAGACTGTTAGGTGCCCCCCTTCCAGCCCCCACCCCACCCCCCATCAATTTGAAGCACGTTGGGCTACCTCTAACACCACGCAAAGGGAAGGCCAGGTGAGGGCAGGGCAGCCGGCGCGGAGGCGGAGAGCCTACCCACGCCCGCTGCCCTTGCCGGGGTTCAGCCTCCTCCCAGCCTCGGGGCGCGCGCACGTCGGCACCAACCCTGCTCGGTGGGCGGCGGCCCGCAGCGATTGCGGAGCGAGGGGACTCGGCACATCCAGACATCGGCCCTTCTAACACAGTGGCAACTTGCAGCAGAGGCCCAGGCTCCTTATCAAATTGCTGGCCTGCAAGACTAATGGGGAACTTGTGGGGATCCCAGTCTAGTCCCTTTGAAGGAAGGGCCCTCCTCTGACAGCTGTTAGAGATATTAGCCACATTTCCCTTCCCAAACCTGCTCCGGGTTAACAGGCCCACGGGGCGGGAGGGGCGAGGAGGCCAGGACTCTTTCCTGGAGTCCTCTCTTCTTGGCCAATCTAACTACGGTGAGGTGGGGGTGGGGGTGGGGGTGGGGGTAGGGGGCTGGCGCGGACCTGGAAGTGCTGACCTGGGTGGTGGGAGGGAGAAGAGGTGGTTGGAAGACATAGACTTTCCTGGTCTTTTCTTTTTCCGTTTAAATGTGGCTTCTTGCTCAATTCCCAACCCTTAACAGATGGCGACTGCAGTTCTCTCAGAATTTCTTAAAGAAAGGGAAACCTTTGGAATTTATTTCTGCTTTTGCTTTTCCATATAAATAAAAAGTGTTTTTATGTTACTCTTGTTTTGGAGAACATAAGCAATTTTATTCAGACTACAGTATTTCCTTTAACACTATATGGTTGTCAAAACACCATTCCCAGTTTCTTTGCTTTTGACAGCTGAGTCTTTCTTAAATATACCCAAATCGGAACTCTTTATACTAAATAGTAAACCCGAGATAGGAGCAAATGCCTTCTGAGGTGGTATAAAAAAAGCATTATAAAAATTGGACAACTCTACTACCTCTTGGTCTTAGCATATGGGGTGGGGGCAAGAAAATGCAAACAAATATTATTACAATTATTATCTCCAAATGTTGAAGAAGGTTAAGGTTAACAGGATTTGTTTAAGGAGCTAAGCCTGAGATGATTTTATTCATTAAAACCAAGGGTAGAGAGTTTTGAGATCTCAACTTTGATGAAATAGCTTAATAATAATTTCATTAAACACGTCCTAAACATGAACCCTTACCAAGTAAACTCTGCAGCATGTCCTTTACTGAGAGGAAAGGAAGAAAAACTTTTCCATTTTTTTCCCAGCGAATGTGAGTTAATTTGTAAATGCAGAACTTTACCTAAAAGCATTTAAAGTAAAAATATACAAATACTTAGATTTTGCAAAAAGACTCCACATGCGTGGGGATAACAAAAGTGAGGGGGAAGCTCTTTTCCAAGTGGCATAGAATTCTCCGTTAACAATCAACAGTTTGTGTCAGAAGTGTTATTTCTACATTGAAAAAGCAGCCTATCAATTAAGCTGATAAATGTGTTTATAAAAAAATCTACCTAACTAAAAATAATACAAAAACAATAGAAATTTGTTTCCTTGTTTCTTTATATACAACTTTCCTTCATATTTTCTGCAATGGGAAGATGGCAGAAGTCTAAGTAAGATACAAACTTGGATATCTGAGCTGGTGAACTATTTCCCTATCAAGCTGACATCACAGAACTAGTTTTATGATACTATCTCTTCTACACATAGGATTAAAAATGTAGGTGTTTCAAAATTCCAGGAAAAGTATATTTATTTTAGAAATTGAGGGGGCATGCAAATACACACACTTTTTTTTTCCACTTTGCGCACTATCAGGCATTGTACAGTACCAGCAAGCCAGTAACACAGATTTCTAGGAATGTTGTGTGATACTTTGAAAATGGCATCATATTGCCTGTTTTGCTGCTGTTTTAGAAAAAAATTTACGTTTAGTCACCCAACTCGTCACACTAGCATGTCTGCACGTGGAGGTGTCTGAAATAAAAAGACCTCATAATAAAATTTATATTAAATATTAATGATTAAGTAATGTTTTCAACTCAGGATTTCAAACTTCGTAGAAGTTGTTTACTCATCTATGAACATCTATATGTAAATTTTAATTTACATATTCAACAGCATTTTAGTAAGTAAGACAGAAAAAACACAGGCAGATGAATTATCTTTGAGCACAGACGTTAGTTATTTCTTATGATGTAAAATTAACCCTAAAAAAGCCCTTTATTCTGGCAGAGGATGAACATGAAAAGCTTTATCTGAAAGTATTTTTTTCCAACATCATGCATCTAAAAAGGAGTTTAGACATATTGAATGAAGGTAATCTTTCAACTTGGCTCATGTCACGGATACACACACACACACACACACACACACATGCACACACACACACACAATTTCATACCTTTAGAAGTTTTCCGCTGGTGGAATTTATAAGCCAAATATACACTACCCGCTACAGAAGGTTACCTTAAAAACTGTCAGTAAATTTCAAATATGGCCAACTTCTGAGGGGCAAAACCACCACCTACTTGTAACACCGTATATATAGCAGGCACTGTGCAACCTTGCCTTAAAACTATGAAAAACACACAAAAGAAAAGCCTAACAAAAAATCAAAAATGAAATATTTATTACCGCATTTTGTGACTTAACACCTTTTTTTTTAACATAACGTCACAGTCCTCATACAAGTATTTTAATGTAAATTTGACAAAGCTTAAAGGTAACAGCATTTTCTTCTAGTGAGGAACACGTGCTGAGAAAAGAATTCATGGACATACAATACCAATTCCACAGCAGATCTGATACTAGCAAAAACATTCTTTTTTTTTTTCAATTGAGGTAAACACATAGAATATCTAACATGAAACAATTAATAGACCGAACTCTGTACGAAGTTTGTTACAGTATTTTCCTCCTTTTTATCCCCCAAGCTTTGAGTTTCTGATAACATCCTAGTCGTGGTGCTAGGACCATTAATAACTTTCTTGTGTTGAGGAAAGCTGCCCAACTTGAGATTGTTTTGTCCACAGCCAAGGCTTAGAACTCCTGGAAGAAGCTCCTGCTCTGTGTTTAAATCTTCACTGGCAAGCTCTTTGAAGAAGAGTCCCCCAAAAATAAGAAGAATTGGCTTATGAAGCACAAACTATAAAGATCTGTTTGAAACTAAAGGACACATTTATGGAGGAACAAAGGCCGGGCATGAAAACACATTCTTGAAGCTGGAGTCCAAGGGATGAGGGTCAGCCAAACGTTCACCATGGTCTCCAGCGCGGTTCTTTTCTCATTGGCCCAACAGGTTTAAAATATACCACAGTCTCTCCTGGATAGTGATTTCACTGATGAACCAAAACAGTCATTCTTTTGGGAACAACACACATAGTGTGGAAAACAAGGATATATTTTTTTTCTCTTCTAAAACTATTTGAGGCAACATAACGGAGTGATCAACAGAAATGTACAAGTTTAACTTAGTTCCTATGTTTATACTACAGTAGTTATAACTCTCGGAGTCTTTTTCCAGAGGATCTTTACACGGACAGAATTGTCTCAGTGAGCCCATGATTTCACATTTGTGTTCTCGTCTCATTGGTCCTCTGTGGCTTGATGAAAAATGACAAAAGTAAAAAATAATCACAGCTGTCTGGAATTTCATATTAAGTGTCAACATCTGGTCAAAGTTCAGAAAGTCTTAAAATAGTTTTTGCGTGTGTTTCCTTTTCCCTTGAGTTCCCTTATACTATTGGGCATGGATGTCCATAACCTGTCCGCCAACATTGGGATCTACAGAATTTAACATTGTGGGACTCTGTGCTGACATAGTCATTCCAGGGTGGGTAGGGGGTCCTCCGTGCATCATCATGGCTGGGTGGTGGGGATGGCTTGGCAAATATGAATGCATTGGGGGTCCATGTCTTAATTGAGTAGGGTGTGGGGTCATCTGGGGAGGAGTGTAACTTGGCTGTGCCATACTCATTCCCATAGGACCACCCTGAGAAACGTAGTCCCCTGGCATGCTCTGCAAACCTGAAAAGAGAGAGGGAAAAAGAAAGCAGGTCAAATTCCTCAACATTTTTATACTTTACCCATCAAAGATGAAAAGAAAAAAAAAAACAGACACTGCAAATCTTATATCTAAATTTAGCTGCAGATTCTTGCCAATGTTTGCAGACATTCAAATTGTAGTTTGCATTTAATTTCATCGCACAGCAGTATAATGCAACACAACAGAACTAAATATTTAATGCAACTAAATGTCATAAAGTGGAACTGTTTTTCAAAATGGTATTCAGTACATTCCTTTGATAAATGCAATAAGAATATAAATTCTAAGTTTTTTATCAGTTAACTGTTGCTATATCACTTATTTTCCTTTGTTGCATTTATACATATGGACAAAAACTGTAGGTATTAAAATAAAATTGACGTCTTATCTATATTTCTTCATGAAAAATTTATTATACAAAACATGATGGCTTATTCATTTTGAAGGGAT